>NC_057762.1:33193033-33494558 GCF_010389155.1 Erigeron canadensis
GTACTGGGTTTGACCATTTCTTGAATACCATTCTTATGTCACCTAATCTACGGGAGAAAGCTGATATTCATTTAATAATATGGGTCTCCTGATTTGCTAGATTGCGCTTAGATACATATATAAAATTATCAATACAATTGTGAGTTTGACCATCTTAACTTTTGTTTCTTTGCAGTGAGTCCCCAAAAGGTGCTAATGATGCATCTACATTCCAAAGAAAGGTTCGCATGAATTGATATATATTTATCTCTGTCTTCTTCGTAAGTCATTATGTAGTTGTAGAACTGGATGTTTAGGAAAAATCCATACTAGTGTCCATTTAATGCTTTCCATGGCTTGGATTCTGAAGTTTTCTTTATATTATATTTAAGTTATGAGGTTTTTGGGGTCAACCCTTTGTTATTGAATATATACACATTACTCTGTAATATTTATCCTCTTAACGTTAAGAATGCTAATTTATATTCCCTGAATGGAGCAGCTTGCGGTGGAGTGCATCTTTTGCTCAGCATGTATTCGCTTTGTGGAGTGTTGTCCACAAGAAGGACTTACAGGTTCAACATCTCTATAGTTGAATCCTTTTTCCCTGCAAGTTGGGCTATCTTATTCTTGAATAAAATGCTTTTACCTTCACTGCAGAAAAACTTTGGATCGGACTTGAAAACTTTGTGTTTGATTGGCTGATAAATGCTGACAGGTAACCGCCAAATTGCCTTCATACTTCCTAATATTTTAATGCATCATGTTTAAAGTATCACTGAGTATGGATGTAATCATGTGCCATACATGTTTTTATTCTTGGTGCATACATTAAAAAGTTGGGAATGAAACATGTGACATAATTTTCGATAAAGCTGAAAGTTGTTAATTGCAGGGTTGTTAGTCAGGTTGAATATCCTTCATTGGTAGATTTACGTGGTCTCCTTCTCGACTTAGTTGCACAACTCCTTGGTGCTCTATCACGTATCAGGTAATTGGTAGCTGCATTCACGCATGGCTTCTTTTTTGTAAAAACAAAAGAAAGATGCCCTTTAGGCCGCATTTTCAGTTTCTAAGAACATTCTTGCTTTCCTCAACAGGTTTAGTTCTGTAACGGAGCGGTTTTTCATGGAGCTCAACACTCGTCGAATTGATACTAGTGGTGCTCGAAGTGAAACACTGAGTATCATTAATGGGATGCGCTACCTAAAGCTAGGGGTACATGCTATCAACATTTTAATTTTGGCTAGTACTATTCTCTTTTCAAAAGAAGCATTAAGTGATATGCTGTGCATACCTGTTGGCAGGTGAAGACGGAGGGTGGTCTAAACGCATCGGCTTCCTTTGTGGCAAAAGCCAATCCTCTTAACCGTGCTCCACATAAACGAAAGAGTGAACTTCATCATGCACTTTGCAATATGCTGTCAAACATTTTAGCACCACTTGCAGAGGGCGGTAAAGGTAACTGGCCACCTCCTGATGTTGACCCTGCTCTCACTCTTTGGTATGAAGCTGTTGCAAGGATAAGAGTGCAACTTATGCATTGGACTGATAAACAGAGCAAACATATAGCTGTAAGGAAATCACTTTTATTTTTCTCTATAGTGCTTTTGTAAATTCTCTGAATTTGTAATGTTTCTTTATATAGCTTTACTTCATTATCCATTATATGTTTTCTAACAATGCAGCTTTTCCTTTGTGTTAGGTTGCTTATCCTTTGGTGACCTTGCTTCTCTGTCTTGGTGATCCTGTCGTTTTTCTCAATAACTTCGGTCCTCATATGGAGCAACTGTACAAGCATCTTAGGGTAACTTTTTTAAGTAGACATTTATAGCCAAGTGGGTGTTTGGATTTGCATTTTGGAACAGATTATCTGATCATGACTTGAAGTTGAAGTAATTAGTTTTTAGTGCTTGGATAAATATATCCTGCTTTTGATTATCGTTGGTCACATACTAGTAGCTACAGAAATGATTATCCAAGGGATAAGCAAAAGCTAGCTGTTATACCCTTTTTTCTAACCGAATTTTAAAAGCTTTCACTCACATTTCACAATTTCAGATGGCCCATTTGGTTAATCTATTATTTTATTTACCAGCTCTTTATAGTTTATCTTAAAGAAAGGAATCTGCTGTACTCACACATCTTATTATTACAACTTTAGGCAATAGAAGCGCATCCAATTACCACCTTCTACAACTTCTAATACAGTTGATTATCTAATTTCGATTATTTAATATAACTGATTGCTTTTAAACGCGCATCCCAATTCCCCTAGGATAATTGAACAAGATGTAATCTATCTAGAGGTGAAGTGAAAAGATACAAATGACCTCTGTTTTTTTGCCAGATGACATAATTCAGATTTTATGTTACAGGACAAGAACAACCGGTTCATGGCTCTGGACTGTCTTCACCGTGTTTTAAGGTTTTATCTAAGTGTACATGGGAATTCCCAACCACCAAATCGTGTATGGGATTACCTCGACAGTGTGACAGCACAACTTCTATCAATCCTCAAAAAAGGGATGCTTACACAGGATGTGCAACACGATAAAGTAGTTGAATTTTGTGTCACTATTGCTGAACATAACCTTGATTTTTCTATGAACCATGTGATCTTGGAGTTATTAAAGCAAGATAGTCCGAGTGAAGCAAAAGTTATTGGCCTTCGTGCTTTACTTGCCATCGCGATGTCTCCTACAAGCCAACATGTGGGCTTGGAAATTCTTCATGGTAAATGATTAATCGATTTATTTTAAATGCACGTATTATTTAAAATCTCGTTCTGACATCTTTGCTTTACCAGCTCATGACATAGGCCATTATGTTCCAAAAGTCAAAGCTGCAATTGAGTCTATTTTGAGGTCATGCAATCGAGCTTATAGTCAAGCTCTTCTCACTTCGTCAAAGACAACTATAGGTAATGTTTTTGCAACAAATTCTCTATGTTTTGTTGACAATGACATGTCTATTTCTGACAAATCATATATTACCTAGATGCTGTTACCAAGGAAAAATCACAAGGATATTTATTTCGTTCGGTTCTAAAGTGCATACCCTACCTGATCGAAGAAGTTGGTAGAACCGATAAGATCACTGAAATAATTCCGCAACATGGAATAAGTATCGATCCTGGTGTTCGTGAAGAAGCAGTGCAAGTATTGAATCGAATTGTGAGATTTCTTCCCCACCGCCGATTTGCTGTTATGAGAGGTATGGCGAATTTCATCTTACGGTTACCAGATGAATTCCCTCTTCTCATCCAGACATCACTGGGTCGCCTTTTGGAACTCCTGCGATTCTGGAGAGCTTGTCTCTCTGATGACAACGTAGAAAATGATGTTTCGGATACAAAGAATGTGCAGAAAAAGCAAGGGTTTAAGAGGTCTTCATTCCATCAAGGAGAACCAATAGAATACCGTGCTTCTGAGATTGATGCAGTTGGTCTTATTTTTCTTAGCTCTGCTGATAGTCAGATCAGGCACACAGCATTAGAGTTGCTACGGTGTGTGCGGTCTCTACGCAATGATATACGTAACCTCTCATTATATGAAAGATCAGATCTTCTAAAAGATGAAGCCGAACCGATTTTTATAATCGATGTTCTGGAAGAGAATGGGGTATTAATTGATTTCATATCCTTTATTATTATTTTACTTCTAGTAAAATTATCAAAGTGAAATTTAGAACTAAGAACTTTTAATATAACAGGATGATATCGTTCAAAGCTGCTATTGGGATTCTGGCCGTCCATTTGATCTGAGACGAGAATCTGATATAGTACCTCATGATGCAACACTACAGTCTATTCTTTTTGAAAGCCCTGACAAGAACAGATGGGCTCGGTGTCTTAGTGAGCTTGTCAAGTATGCGGCGGTGCTCTGCCCACAGTCTGTTCAGGAAGCAAAGTAATTAAAACGTCCTACCCTAACTTATTGTTTTTTGGAACCCTACATTGTGAAATTCAAATTTGGGTACGTGTATATTGCCAGGATGGAGATTATTCAGCGTCTTTCACACATTACACCTGTTGAATTGGGGGGAAAAGCTCATCAATTTCAGGAAGCTGACAGCAAACTAGATCAGTGGCTGATGTATGCTATGTTTGCTTGCTCATGTCCACCTGGCAGAGAAGGAGCTGGTGCAGCAACAACAAGGGATCTTTTCCATCTAATTTTCCCATCACTTAAATCTGGTTCTGAAGCACATGTTGTGAGTACTAGCCACCAACTTTATATGGACAAATTTTCGCAAAATCTTTTCTGTATGTTTTTGAGAACTGATGTTTCTCTTGTTTATGGCTTTCAGCATGCAGCAACTATGGCTCTTGGGCACTCGCATTTGGAAGTGTGTGAAATTATGTTCAGTGAGCTTGCATCTTTTATGGATGAGATTTCCATGGAAACGGATGGGAAACCAAAATGGAAGGTATATTTAATGCAACTAAAAAGATTTCAACTTTTGTTTGGATTCTGATTTGGTTCCAACTATATAAATATCATACTTATGCTGCTCCAGAGTCAAAAGCCCCGCCGTGAAGAACTACGAATCCGCATTGCAAATATATACAGGACAGTTGCTGAAAACATATGGCCCGGCATGCTAAGTCGCAAGCCAGTTTTCCGCCTTCATTATTTGAAGTATATTGATGAAACAACCAGATTAATCTCGAGTTCGCCCCTTGAACTCTTTCAAGAAATGCAACCTCTTCGTTATTCGCTTGCATGTGTGTTAAGATCATTGGCTCCTGAGTTTGTGGAATCAAAATCGGAAAAGTTTGACCCTAAGACCAGAAAACGGCTGTTTGATCTTCTTTTATCCTGGTGTGATGAGTCTGGTAGTACATGGAGTCAGGATAGTGCAAGTGATTACCGACGTGAAGTTGAACGGTACAAATCTAGTCAGCATGCTCGGTCGAAAGATTCCATTGACAAAATTTCATTTGATAAAGAAGTGACTGAACAAGTTGAGGCCATCCAATGGGCTTCCATGAATGCTATGGCTTCATTATTATATGGGCCGTGCTTTGATGACAATGCAAGAAAAATGAGTGGTCGGGTTATATTGTGGATCAACAGTCTCTTCATTGAGCCTGCACCCCGTGCTCCATTTGGTTATTCACCTGTAGACCCGAGAACCCCATCTTATTCTAAATACACAGGAGAAGGTGGTCGAGGAGCTACTGGACGTGATAGGAACCGAGGTGGTCACCTTCGTGTTTCCCTCGCTAAAATGGCTTTGAAGAATTTGCTACTTACAAATCTAGACTTGGTCCCTGCTTGCATTGACCAGGTTAGATATCTTTGCTCATATTTGCAAAATATTATATCATACACTTAGTTTAATTACTTCTTCGTTTGATGACTAGATACAGCTTATTTCTGAAAATTTGATCATATAACCTCATTTGGATAAGGTCTAATGACAATCTCGTATCAAATGGATGTTGTCTTAGTACTGAGTAGGGGTGGCCATTACTACGACTTACATATGAATGGATTGATTCAGGTTATGTTCTATTTGCAACTGGTCAAGAGGTTAAATTTAAAATATAATGTAAAAGTTTGCTTAGTAGGAAATGATTCGAATGGTTAGATTAGCCATGAGGTACCGATAGTGGATCTAATCAAGAAACCTTCCAAGTTGTTTTAGGCAAGATAATTGTAATAGTATGACAACTCTAAGTCTCAATATAATCTCAGGGTAGTGCATCTTTTGTCTAAACGTGTATTTTATTTGACACTGGTTAGCATCTTATATTTGTCATGTGTAATTCAACTGAATACTTTTTTTGGCCTTTCAGTGCTACTATTCTGATGCTGCTATAGCAGATGGCTACTTTAGCGTATTGGCAGAGGTCTACATGCGCCAAGAAATACCTAAATGTGAAATTCAGAGACTTCTAAGTTTAATCCTCTACAAAGTGGTAGACCCATCTAGACAGATTCGTGATGATGCCCTACAGATGCTCGAGACACTATCGGTCCGTGAATGGGCTGAAGATAGAATTGAGGGGTCTGGTAGTTATCGGGCAGCAGTTGTCGGCAATCTTCCTGACTCTTATCAACAATTCCAATACAAATTGTCGTGTAAACTTGCCAAAGATCATCCTGAGCTAAGTCAGCTTCTTTGTGAGGAAATCATGCAGAGACAACTTGATGCCGTTGATATAATCGCTCAGCATCAGGTTCTAACATGCATGGCTCCATGGATCGAGAACCTTAATTTCTGGAAACTGAAAGACTCGGGGTGGAGTGAACGGTTATTAAAGAGTCTTTATTATGTGACATGGCGGCATGGTGATCAGTTTCCAGATGAAATCGAGAAGCTTTGGAGTACTATTGCCAGTAAGGCCCGTAATATACGTCCAGTTTTGGACTTTTTGATCACTAAAGGTATCGAAGATTGTGATTCGAATGCTTCTGCTGAAATAAGTGGCGCCTTTGCAACATATTTCTCAGTTGCTAAGCGAGTGAGCTTGTATCTAGCTCGGATATGCCCCCAGGGGACCATTGATCACCTGGTCTATCAACTGGCTCAACGTATGCTTGAGGATAGCATGGAACCACTCAGACCAACTGCTAACAAAGGTGAACCCAATGGTAACTATGTCTTGGAATTTTCACAAAATTCAGCTGTGGCCCAAATTGCTGCCGTCTTGGATAACCAGCCTCATATGTCACCTTTACTGGTTCGAGGATCTCTTGATGGTCCATTGCGGAATACAAGCGGAAGCTTAAGCTGGAGAACTGCTGGTGTAGGTGGGCGGAGTGCTTCGGGTCCATTGACTCCAATGGCTCCTGAAATGAATGTGGTTCCTGTAAACGCTACTAGGTCTGGTCAACTCCTTCCAACTTTAGTTAACATCTCAGGGCCGTTAATGGGGGTCCGGAGCTCGACCGGAAGTATGAGAAGCCGGCATATGTCTCGGGATAGTGGTGATTATCTCATAGACACCCCAAATTCTGAAATTGACGGCCTTCACCCTGCTGGTGGTGCCCATGGTGTCAATGCTAAAGAACTTCACTCGGCCCTGCAAGGGCATCAACATTCACTAACCCATGCTGATATAGCATTGATTTTACTGGCGGAAATTGCTTATGAGAATGATGAAGATTTCCGGGAGCACTTACCATTACTTTTTCATGTCACATTTGTATCCATGGATAGTTCGGAAGACATTGTGTTGGAACACTGCCAGCACTTGCTTGTTAATTTACTATATTCTCTTGCGGGACGCCATTTGGAGCTTTATGATGTTGAAAATAGTGACGGTGAAAACAAACAGCAGGTTGTAAGTTTAATCAAATATGTCCAGTCGAAACGTGGGAGCATGATGTGGGAAAATGAGGATCCAACACTTGTCAAAATCGAGCTCCCTAGTGCAGCACTGCTATCCGCACTTGTGCAGAGTATGGTGGATGCTATCTTCTTCCAAGGTGACCTTAGAGAGACATGGGGAGCAGAAGCACTAAAGTGGGCCATGGAGTGCACATCGAGACACCTCTCATGCCGGTCCCACCAAATCTACCGTGCCTTGCGTCCCCGTGTCACTAATGATGCTTGTGTGTCCCTACTCAGATGCCTCCATAGATGCTTAGCAAATCCAGTACCTTCGGTTTTAGGTTTCGTTATGGAGATTCTCTTAACATTGCAAGTTATGGTGGAAAATATGGAGCCTGAGAAGGTGATTTTGTACCCTCAGCTTTTCTGGGGATGTGTAGCTATGATGCATACCGATTTTGTTCACGTTTATTGTCAGGTACTCGAGTTGTTTGCTCGTGTCATTGACCGTTTATCATTTCGAGACCGAACGACTGAAAACGTCCTCCTTTCAAGCATGCCAAGAGACGAGCTTGATCATAGTGTAGCCGACACAGACTTTCAGAGAATGGAATCACAAAACACCAGTAACTCGCCATCTAGTGGGAAAGTTCCAGCTTTTGAAGGGGTGCAGCCACTCGTACTCAAAGGACTCATGTCAACTGTGAGCCATGGTGTGTCAGTTGAGGTTCTCTCACGGATAACGGTCCACTCATGTGACTCAATATTTGGGGACCCAGAAACGAGACTTTTAATGCACATCATCGGTCTGCTTCCATGGCTTTGCTTACAACTAAACCAAGAAGCCGTTGGCGGTCACGGTTCACCACTCTCACACCAATACCAAAAAGCTTGTGGTGTTTCAACAAACTTAGCGATTTGGTGTCGTGCACAATCGTTAGATGAATTAGCAACGGTTTTCATGTCCTACTCACAAGGTGAAATCAAGGCAATAGACAATCTACTTGCTTGCGTGTCACCATTACTATGCAATGAGTGGCTGCCAAAACACTCGGCGTTAGCATTTGGACACCTTCTTAAGCTTCTAGAACGAGGACCCACAGAGTATCAACGGGTAATTCTTTTGATGATGAAGGCATTGCTGCAACATGCTCCCATGGATGCTGCTCAAAGCCCGCATATGTATGCAATTGTTTCTCAATTAGTCGAAAGCACTTTATGTTGGGAGGCACTTAGTGTACTGGAGGCCCTTTTACAAAGCTGCAGTTCACTGACCGGGTCTCACAACCATGAGCCAGGATCATATGAGAACGGGCTCAGTGGAACTGATGAAAAAGTACTATTTCCCCAATCATCTTTCAAGGCTCGAAGTGGACCCCTACAACAGGCCATGGGTTTGGGGTTCGGGACAGGGTCTATGTTGATTGCACAAGCAAATCTTTCCGAGTCAGGTGTTCCGCCTAGAGAGTTGGCTTTGCAAAACACACGGTTGATCCTTGGGCGGGTGCTCGATAATTGTGCACTTGGCAGAAGAAGAGACTATAAGAGATTGGTACCCTTTGTGACCACCACTAGTAACCCTTAAAACTTAGTTTCTGTTAGTTGTGTACATTGGTGAAATGTATTTTGGCTGAATATTGTACATAATTAAACTAGAATTAGCTATATTTATCAGTATGTAATATTTTGCCATTTTGGTTTAAGTTATAATGTTTACAATCTCATCTTTTCTTTTTTATTTTTCACCTTTTGTTGTATAATACACATGCAAGATTAACCAAAGTTTTGCCTAGCAGAAAAAGGGTATTGACTTATGGTTACCATGTGGTAATTATTACTTTGAAAAAGTATGTTCAAACTCCTTGTTTATCTCTTGTAACTCCACGTATTTAATCATCTAACAGTGATTAGTTACTTGATCTCCCTCTGTAAATCCTAATTATCTACTTTTAACCTCCATCTTATGTTCGTCTCTCATCTTAAACTTGTTCTGGATCGCATCTTCATCACAATTCCACACACACACACATATATATATTTTGGACACGGGGCTGATTGATTGTTCATCTTGTGATCAAGATTATCACAACCTTGCCGCATTAGACGATTATCCAGGTAACCTCTTCATCTGGGTTAGATCTCCTAACTATTTGCAATACTTATGAGTGATCATTTACATTCATGACTAGTGACTACCTGTAATAATCCTACATTCAATTCTTTTAAGTCACTGCAATATAACTTTTTTCCAAATCAAGGAACATCCGTTTTGGTTTTTGATGTATGTGATTACATGCTTATTGCAACTTTTTAGATTCAGTATTCATTTCAGTCTTGTAAATCTATTCATACTTGGGGTGTTCGAGAAGAAAAAAGGGGACTCATTTTAATAAGATTTCATATAACCTTTGTGTATGTATCAATAGCCTTATGAACCGAACAATATCAAGGAACACCCATTTTCCATTTTCAGCGCCCCAGAACTTTGACACTTGATCAACAAAAAAAGTATATATTCATATTATTAAATGGATATTCCAAGTGTATTCGATTGAACACACAATACAAGGATGAATAAACAAGATGACAACAATCAAAACCACAGGCACACCTCTATACAACTCCCTTAAGTATCTCCACTCAGTTTTGGAGAGAGCCATAGGGAACACATCATTCGCTTATTGATCCGTTCCTTTTGAACAAAGCCAAGGCATCACTATAAACAGCAACCACGTTCGAGAAAACAGCAAGAATGATCATGAAGACACATAATATCTTATCCCTTTTAGTTGCTATACCGTAACGATCCCTGGTATTCAAAACCAACAGTAATCAAGATTTTAGAGGCCAAATATATACGATAATTGTAGTAATAGGTGAAGAATAGAAGGAAACTTACCCAAGTGTGATGGCAGATGGAAAGATGAAACCGATACAAACAGCTGCAGTAGCTCCAGTAAACTGGAATGCATCCCAGATGCTTGGGATGAAATTCGCACCCAAAAAGATGACACCAATGAGACCAACCGTGATCGATGCAAACCTCACATTATCGGAGACTAAAGGTCCTTTGTTAGGAAAAAGTAATCCGTCCAAGTTCAGTCTTAATGGGAAGAAAACAATAGGAAACACAAGCATCAAATGGGCTGCATAACTAACACGAACAGCATCATTAAGCAATGAACTATATGGAATTCCAAGATTTGTGTCAAAGTTTGCAAGCACATCATCAAGTGTCCCATCACCGAATAACAAAAACCCAAAAATACTTGTCATAACATATACAGACGAGCAGAGGATAAGCGACGTTCGGACTACCGCTTTTATCTGAGTACTGTCTTCAAGCTCATTATCAATTGTATGAACTGCAAATTTTTAGAAGTTCAATTACTTTTCAACTTAATATAGAAATTTGAAACCATTAAATGTGAGTAAAAGTTACTTTGCATACCATTGTAGTGACAAATGTAAGCAGTCACAAGCACAGGGACAACAGTAAAGAGATTGAATGCTGATGTGAAATCCACGATATCAGGGAGCAATTTAGGCATTGTAATACTTCCGCTTACCAATTTGTACATCGTAATTCCTGCAGTGATCACAAGGAAGACAACTGCAAGTGCTACCGATAATGCGGATGTATAGCTCAAAGAATCTGCACAGGTGAAAATAGTAAAAAAGTATTGGCTTTCATATGATATCAACTTAAACATACACACATATTCACAAATTTAAGAAAATGATACATAACTTATTTCCAAAAGTAAATGAAAAAGACCAACCAATACGCTTTAGGCTCGCCAATGGTGCAAATACGCCAAGGGTGGTAACAACAAGCACAAAAAATCGCCCGTTCCACCAGTGTTCGCCAAACCAGCCTTGTAACACACCGGGATGATGAATTCCGTCTGAAGTTGTTCCAGCAAGCACATCACCTAAACAAACACAATTCAAATCAATATCAACCTCTATTCATATCATATATCTCATAAGCTCAAATCCAAATCTAAATGTAACAATTAGCCATACCGATAATAATCATGTAGACAACAAGCACACCAATGTTATTAACCATAACACAAACTTGCAACAATATTCTACCAATACTACCAAAGGCATCATCCATAGCACCTCCATAAGAAACTGACTTCCCCGCCCTACTAAACCGAAGTAACAAATCTATCGAAGCATTCGTCAGGAAAGCCATGAATATAATCAAAGCAATTCCAGGTATAAGTCCCAAAACTTTCATAGTTGCAGGCAACGCCATAATTCCAGCACCAACGATTGTTGTTGATAGATTAAACACTGCCCCGGTAAAAGAAGCTCCATTGAATTCATCGAAACCAGCGTCTTCACCTTTCTGGGTTGGCAACAATGGTGTTTTCTCGTCCACCGCTGCTTGCTTATTCTTTCTTGATCTCTTTTCTTTCACAGGCTTTACATTCCCAATTGTCATCTTATATAATTCCCCTTAAAAGGTCCTAACTTTCTAATTTAAATGTCCTAACTTTATGCAACTGAATCCCTGAAAATGAATCCAAGATGCAAGCATTATAATCATCATATAATTATTAAAGAAATATAAATATGCAAATAAGATCTCAAATAATACTCCAACAAATTGCTTGAATTACAAAAATCCTTAATTCTATTCAATAAAATTCAAGAATTTAATCCCCAGATACAAACTTTAGTCAATTATTAATTGTAGAAATCAAAAACACAAAAATACACAAATTTTAATATAGAAAAAGGCTTGAAATTCATAATTAATTGAAAAATTGGCTGAATTACAAAACCCTTAACTTTATGTAATTAAAACCCAAGAATCGTATCCAAGATTCAAACTTTATAACCAATTTAATTATTATAAACATATATACAACCATTTTTCAAACCTCAATGAACTATTAAATACATAAAAAAAAAAAAAAAACTTTTTATATAGAAAAGATATAGATGTTCAATTAATTGCAAAATTGCTTGAATTACAAAACCCTTAACTTTTTTTAATCCAAAACCCAAGAATTGAATCCAAGATTCAAACTTTCTAATCAATCATCAATATATATATAACTACAAAACAAATAAATAAACCTACATAATTAATTGGAAATACAAAGAACCATTCAAGAAAAGAAATAAAAAGAAATTCAAAAAAATGTTACCTTTGAGGGTCAATAATTGGATTTTGGCCAATTGGGTACAAGGAAAATTTAGAGGTGGAGAATTATTTCTGACTAAATATGTGAAATGGGTTTATATAGATAAAAATATACAGATATATACAAAGAAGATTACGTAATATTTTACAAAATGTTGTATGTATAAAAAAAGAATAAAATGATGTAAAGAACTATGGTTGAAAATGGGTGGAAATTACTGTGTGTGATTGTGTGTGTGTGTAAAAATTGTTGACGTAAGCAAGAAAAGCCCGCCACCGACGTCGTTATCAAATGGGTAGATGATGATGATGGGGCAAATAAGCCCATTTGAATGAATCATGTGATTGAATAAAACATGGAAATGTGAAAAAAGACAGCTAATCATTTTTCATTATTTTACGAGAAGAATATTTGTTTTGATTTCGTGTGTAATTGGACAAATTGTGAACCAAGTTATGTGATTTATAAATATGTTACATGAATGATCCTTGTGCTTTAGTTGAGGTTATAATCTTGTCCTTTGTTTTGTAAATCTTATGGATTTAACCACGATACCCACACAATGCGGCGGGACGACAACGACGAGGGTGAAGTGGTGGCGGAGATCGTGGTGATGGTGCCATGACCAGTGACATAAGTAATTGATGTAAAGGTAATTAATGGAGACATATTATAAGATAAACAAATTAATGATATAAATTAATTCATTAGGGATACAATAGTCATTATACCATTTAACTCTATTTCTATAAATAGGGGTGTTAAAATTTTTATATACCACGGAGTAATTTAGATGTAATTTTTGGCAAAGTGTAACATTATAAAGGAAAAGATTACTGAGATTATAAGTGGTTGCTGGTTGGACAAAAGTATAAATCTGACTTTTTTTCATTGCTGGAAATTGAGTTTGTGTATTTGGTTTTAGAATGTCAAGTTGACCTTGCATTTTTTGGGGGAGTGATATATTTACAACTAATTTTGACTCACCCACAACAATACATATTTTATACAATTATACACCGTATAATAAAATATATATTTTTGTTATAAATGTCTAAAATTTGTCGTATATTTATCGCTACATTTTTTTAGCTAATGGTCATGTCATTATTTTTCACCCTTTCTATTCTCTTAACCAAGCTCCCGGAGTTAAAAACTTAATATACAAAGGTTTGATGAACTGCATACTACTCGTACATAGTGTGTCTATAATAAAAAGGGGGAAGACATGCGTAGTTTACTAGTATTATTATATTAAATCTTAAGGACAACATGCACGAGCCGATAATTAAACCACACTCATCTTCCACGTTAATTTGGCTTCGTCTGGTTGAGTGGTTCCCAATAATATTCACATGTACTATGTGTCTATGTCTAACTGTCTACAATCCTATAGTAATTGCTCAAAAGTATAAAGGTTTTAACAAGAGGTTTTAAAAAGAAAATTATGATATAAGTACAACATCTTTTTAAAAAAAACTATCATACTTAAGTATCATTTATTTGTATGCTCTGTTGTATTTCGTATAGTGTGATAAATTAATACTCTTAAAAACTATTATACGAATATTAATAACCTTTAAAAAGCCTCCAAATTATATCTTTATTACACAAGTTATTAATTAAAACACCAAACGACAACAAAATTTAGAACGCGAGAGCTATTAAATGTGTGTAAACATGTGCCTAAATTAAACCTTTGACATTTGTTTGTTACTAAGTTCAATTGTTGACTTATTCTAACTAAATTTAAATGATAATAAGAAGTAAGCGCAATGTTCACAGTCTTACCTCTAAGAGGCAAGTTAAAATGTTGACAGTCTTATCTCTACCACGATGATGTAAAGAGACTGCTTTCAGATTTTATCTGACATAGAAAAAAACAAGATATGAAGATAAAATCTTTGATCCAGTCTCAAAAAGTAAGCTAAGTATAAACCACTTATTTAATTTTACTGGTGTTGAAAATGATAATGAGTATTTTTAGACATTTCAAAACTAAAAAAGTTTACTAGTTAAAATTAAATATAAACAAGTAAAATCTTTAAAAGGGTTTATGGATATATTTGTGACGATATAGAAAATTCTTCAAAGGCCGCCATTGCTGTTCAATAAAACATCGGCATCTTCTTTTTCAAGTTCCAATGCTTCAAGTCTGGCAGTATTGTCTTCTTAATCTTGTATATCAAGTTCAAGTCTCGATCCTAATCTATTAATTAACTAGCTAGTATGTAAATTTGTCTGTCTTTTAATCTTACCAGCCTTTACCATTTCAAAAAGGACAAATCTAACACGTAGACATTATCCTAACTTGTGATTTTTTTAATGCTTAATTAGTCATTTGGTGAGATAAGTTAATTAGGCATCTTAAGCACAATATAATATAGTAATTATGGGGTTGTTATTGTGACACATGTAAATTTAACATCTATGTAATCAATTCAATATCAATATTACGTCAACCTCATTGGTGACTGATCTACTGGGCAAGCAAAGTTACAAAACTATTTGCGGGTCAATTTTCTTCATCTAGTTTTATTATGTGTTAAAAAATGATATGATCTATAAATCAATTTCCTTCAAAGTTCAAACCCTCATCAAATTCTTTAAGAATGTGTTCAATGAATCTTATATTTAAAAAAGTATCCAAAATTATAAAAAAAAAATCAACCAATATCCAAAATTACTATCTCTACTACTTAATAGAAAAACATAGCTCTGTTGAAATGTACATGATTTGAGATGAAGGATTTGTCTAAATTACCTTTCCATACAATACATCACTAAATTACAATTATACTTTCTCAGCAAATGAAAGCCTCATTGCCTTGATTGTTCTCCACACACTAAATCACTGTCACTAACTCTTTTTATAAATCACTTTTGTTACAGCAATGTACACGACATTAAGCGACCACCTTATAACAATCCCGCTGCAATGTGCGGGTTCTAGGCTAGTAAAAGTATAATATACTGAGCATCTGGAATTAATTTTTTAATCACGGAACCAAATTTAGTATTTTTTTCCTTTTGATTATTATTAAGCACATACCCTTTTCTTTTTCTTTTTCTTTTTTATCAAGAATACTTCATGTTTTCCCATCCAAAAAGCATATCTAAAAATGTTAGTTTTAGTAGTTTGCGCTTATAAATCTACCAAAATCTGGAGTATATGTTGGGTGATAACCGTAAATTATTTTGAATATAGAGTCGTGTTAGTTTTACAAAGTGGGTTAATAATTGAGATTTGAGTTGGATCATATTAGGCATGGCCCATAGTGGGCCCATCTTTTTTACAGTCCACGAAAATTTTGATGTCGTAAGATTGGGCCCACCAGTTTGTGACTACGCGGCGAAAGTAGTCGAAAATGACTGGCTTTACGTATTAACCAATTTCCAAGTTCGTATTCATATTTCATGTTCTAAGATTCAATTCAATAATATATATTTCCCGTCAACGCGTTTCGAGAGATGCAATTAACATTTTTTCTACTTTTTTTAATTTGTTTGTGGGTTACGAGTAATAATCGAGGAAAGCATACATGACAATATGATATGGATAGACAAAGTCAAGTAAATGGATTTGTTAGTATATCACATTATTTTATGTTTTTATAAAATCCTTGATCAACAATAACCATCATTAAGATGGTTAACGATAAGATGTTTTGACGTTTTTACAAGAAATTATGGGTTCGAACCTCCTTAAGTAACAATCGTGTGGATGACCAAAGGAATAATGATTCATAAGTGGTCAATAATCTTATTCTCAGGCACCTTATTTTTACTGTATCTGAATATGATAAACCTTATCAAGGGGTATCGTTATGGTCTTTGTTCATGCTTAAAATATTGTACGTCATAATCGTATAATTTAAACATTTCTAATATTGAGATTGAGATACAATCTTTTAAAGACGAGATGGGTACCCACGCAATGCTTTGACGGCAACGGCAACGGGTGGTGCTGGTGGCGGTGGTAGTAACGATGTGGTTATTAATCTAAAAATAATAGACGTAAATGGTAGTGTAGTTATTTTATGGTTAAGAGATGTATATTTTGTAAATAACTTTATTAAGAATATTATAAAGATATTAGGTAAAAATATTTAAATTAATTAATAATGAAAATCGATAGTTTGGAAAAATATGAGTGTAAAATATTTTAGGAATATATTGGGTAGATTTAGTGTGTGAGTTAGAAATGTGTTAAAAATTAAGGGTATTTGGGGTATTTTAAAGGTAGAGAGTTAAAAATGGGGTAATTTGTTTATTAATATAGTATAGATTCAGGAATAAAGGGTTTGGTGGTATTGTAAATTAAAAGGTTAAAATAGAAATTTTAAAGGTAGAGTGTTTAATTTGGGAAGGGTAGTTTGTTTATATAGGGAGTATAGATATAGATAGATATATAGATATAATAAGTTAATAACAACTTAATGTTGTTATAGATTCAATACTTTAATAATTGTCGAAAATGTTGTTGAAAAAATTCGTGAAACTGACATAGTCACATCACATGACAACTACAATGGTCTATGGATGCCGTATATGGGATTGAACGTATGAAGCAAATTTAGCTTCCTAGAAATCCAAATCTGTATTGTTTGGAAGTGAATTTAACTTTAGTGAAATAGATCCTCGTCAGTTAATAACTAGAAATTTTTGGACCCCGCGTTGCAGGGTCTCAATTCCTTTGTTGAAACGGTTCGTTATTTTAGTATATATGCCGTGAATTTTCGACAACTTAATAGAAATAATTTTGTCATTAATATGTTTGTTTAAAAGTTGCAAGAAAACAAAACGTACCCCGTAGTAGAAACCTGAATGGGATGTGATATAACAAAAATATTAATATATTAATTCAGATATCAGGTGGATGCGATATAGCAAAATGCAAGTAGTGGTACGGGGTGTATCACAATAAGGTTGAATGACAATTAAAAAGTGTGAAAAAAACAAAAGAAGTAACCCGTAATAAAAAATCCGAAAAGGAAAAACAAAACTAAAAAAGAAAAAGACGTGAAAAAATCCGAACAGGATGCAATGTGGCAAAATCTAAACTATAGGAAACGTGCGATGTGTCACTTTATAGCTGATGGGACGTGTCAAGTTTTAATAAGCATGGTGACTATTGATAACCATGCCAAAAAAAAAAAACTCAAAATGGGATCCGTAATGTCAGAATCTAAATAGTGATGCGGAGTATATGATGAACCAATAAAAGAGATCATATACGCAAAAAAAAGGTATCAAAAAACCAAGAAAAACCAAAAGATAAATAACCTTAACGAAAATAGAATAACAAAGGAAAAATTAAATTTTGTGTAAAAGTTTCCAATATATTAATTCAGAACACAGAAGCGAAAAAACTATGATGAACACCAAGAAAAAACCCCAAACGGGATCCAAAATAACAAAATCTAAATAGTGATGAGGGGTATACGATGAACCAATAGAAAGAAAATACAAAAGCAAAAAAACTATGTAATAAACCAACAAAAACCGAAAGAAAAATAACCTTAACGGGATCCGATATAGCAAAATCCGAAAACACGCGGGGTATAGGTGGACCAATAGAAAGAAAACACAAAAGCAAAAAAAACTATGTAGGAAACCAAGAAAAACCGAAAAAAAAATAACCTTAACGGAATCCGATATGGCAAAATCTGGGAAAAACGCGGGATACAGGCGAGACCAATAAAACAGTGGCACGTGGCACTATTCATAAGGCTCGCCATTAATGATATAGTAATACGCCAAGTATGTTTTATGTAAATAATCTTTAATGAAAATTGCATCACGATTCATGTTGACGTAATTTCAGCAATAGTTGAATACGGTATCTACTCGTTTTACCAACATAAAAACTGAAAGATATAAAAATATGTTGGCTGTAAGTAAATTTTATTTTTTTTTATAATGAGCTTGGATGATTTTTTTTTTTTTTAGAGTTAAATGCAAGAATGGTCCCCGTGGTTTGTCACTTTTTGCAACGGCAGTCCCTCTCTTGATTTTTAAGCAACCGTGGTCCTTGAAGATATGTTTCAGTTGCAATGGTGGTCCAACACTAATAGAACCGTTAGTTGGTGCCGTTAAGTTTTCCATGTGAGTAGCATATATGAGGTATTATTGTCCTTCCTCCTACATAAACAGTGGGATATTCAAAAGTATCTGTATTTGAACCATGATCCGAATATTCGATCTTATTTTCTATGAAAAGTTGGATACAATAAATTTTGGATTCAAATTCGGATAATAATTTTTGAAATGTTTCAGATATTTTGGATATCTCAAAATATCTAGAATTTTTTTTTGTTAGATTTCAATATCATTATTTAGATTTCAAAAATATTAGATGATATCGAAAAATCCTAGTTTCAATATCCGAAAGTATCCAAAACGTTAGTCGCAATGTCCAATAATACGACAATATATATGATATTTTTTTTTTTTTCTAAAATTCAGATACTTGAGTTTTTTTTTTTTCCAGGATACTTATTTTTTTTCCTAAAATTCGGCTATCCGAATTAAGGATATTCAAAATTTCGGATAGTGGATTTGAATATCCGAACACATATCCAAAGGATTTGGATATCCGAAATATCTAAAACTTTCAAGATAAGATAGGCATAATATCTCTTTTAGATATCCGAAATTTGATTTAGAAATTTAGGATATCCAAAAGTCGAATATCCGACTTTTAGATATTCGAATGTCTGAAGTTTTCAAAAATCTTTACCTAAATCTAAATCTAAATCCGAACCGAAATTTGAATATCCGACATTTCAGATAATATCGGATTAGATTTCTAAATAACGTATTTGGATACAAATAATTTTGAACACCCTATGTTTGTGTAGGTGGAAGGACATTAATACCCCTCAAGTGCAACTCACATGGGAAACTTAACGACACTAAATAACAATTTTGTTATGAGGGGCCGCCGTTGCAACTGAAACATATCTTCAGGGAACACGGTTGCTAAAAAATCAAGAGAGAGACTACCGTTGCAAAAAGTGACAAACCATGGGGACCATTCTTGAATTTAACTCTTTTTTTTTTTATTTCAATAAGATCATGACGTGATCAATTGAGAATTTATGCCAAGTGACCTCTGTATTAAGATAAATCGTTGCTAATGTACCATTACAAGTTAAGTCATTTTCGATGCCATTTAAGATAATTTTTTTAAATCGGACATTCTTAATTTGTAAATGCTATATAGGCCTATATGGTTTCAGGTTCCTATACTAATCGTATCTAAATAAATAAAGATTTGCTATGAGAGTGGAAAACTCTGGTTCTGAATGAGTGATACAAGACTAGCCCAAACAAGAATCTTGGGCTAATAGAAAATACAACACTTAGAAGTCAGAAACAATCTAGTATCAAACTTATAGGCCCATATAAAGATGCTGAGAGCGGAGGGCCTGAGTCCTGAGATGCATGATGCCATATATGAATTCAAAACTTAATTCTAGGAATTTATAAATTTACCGTATTGATGGTTTATTGGTAAGAGATTTGACCTTGAAAAAATTTTCTTTGATCCGATTGTTACTTTTTACATTTGTGGGGTAAATTTATAAGATATTTTCCGAGAGTCGTGGATTTAATTCCAAACATACGAATAGTTTAGGAGTTGAAGTGGATTAAAATATTGTTAAATTTTTTATTTTTTTTAATTACCATATCATGGATTCAAATTTGGGCTTTCTATTTTATGGACATTTATACAATTAATGTATAACAACAATTCAGCTTTTGCTCAGAAATTTATGTACTAGATGAAGCTCTCTAGGAGAACAAAAATAGAAGCTATTTTTAACCAAGCGACTCTGCTGGGGATCGAACCCAGAATCTCTGGTTTCGTAGACCAGCGCCTTATCCATTGGGCCACAGAGTCTATTTGTTGTTTACACTTCAAGAGCATAAAATATATCAATAAATAGTATCAGCTCCAAAATCAGACCTCTGCACCAAAAGTATATAATTATTAATTATTTTATTCTGGCTGTAAAATATAAATATATTAACTTATAATCTATTTACTTAATGGTTATCAGTGAACACATAATGAACAGAAAAAAAAATGAAAGAAACTTGTTTTTTGATTGATAAACTAACATAGTCGATCACTTAAATAGTTAAATACGAAAATACTCATAATAGAAGAAAAAGGAAAATCTAAGCAAACACAAAAAAAAACAAAGAAATACTCGGTCAAGCGACGTGAACATTATATTACTCTGATGGCCGGTACATTCGGATATCTTGATCAAATTCATCATCATATACACCGACTTCATACAAAGACTCATCTTTCACACCGTAAACAAACAACCGATTCCGATCATGGTTAGTCATAACAATGTCTCCGCTTTTGTTCCAAAAGCCTAAAACCTTTATAAATCGATTATAAATAAGAGGCGGTCTTTTATCGAAACAACAATACATCTCCCATTCATCTTTCTCCTTATTCAATACCAAAACCCCAATTTTCTCCTCAGCGAAATCGTGGTACACAAACCCAACTCGATCATTTAAATCAACCAAATGCTCATCGACCCAATTATAACATGTTCGTCTAGGAGCACCAATCAACCCAAATTCCTCTATCCTAATGTCGAAAAATATTACTTTTCTTCCTAATTCATTATTCGGCGAGTAATCCAGACAACTGACTAGCCAATGCAAACAACCGTTCGCAAATATACCTTCCCCTCTCACAGGATAACATGGAACTTGAGATATCCTTCGCCATGAATCATCCGTCCCCAAAACGTGCACCATGGTGCATAGATTTTCGCTTACGTTATAAAATTCGGAACAACTAACATAACCTTGTAACACAACACACACCATCTTATAAGTATTTGTATAATCATCAAAACCGAGCCCACATGACTCTTGTTCGATAATACCTGACTTATATAACCAAATATCGTTAGGAGGCAACTCATAACATTCTTTACGTAACGGATGAATAACAACCAAACTAAACTTTGCCCGATTTTCATGTACATGTTGTCGCGATGCGTATAGTAGCTCATTGCACGAACCTAGAATTATATCATTATTTGCAAAAAACGAAGAGGTCCGTTTTCTCTTACACTCGAACTCCATAATCTTCCGGTTTCTACTCACCTTGATAGAAGTTGAATTATCACTGATGGTACTATCCGAAAAACTGAGTGTGCATAGGTTGTTGGAATATTGATCCCCGTTGTTGAGAAGGTGAAACATGATAAAAACGGGTTCCTCGACGGCTGCTCGAATAGTGTGATCAATGGTTGCGAGGTTATAAGGATCGTTGATGTATTTACTGCACCATTGTTTGCATAGAGCCGCCGCCATATCGGATATATATTTTTGGCACCACGTACGGCTAAGGTTGGAAGATATATAGGGTTAATTTATCGCCGGCCAATGATATAATTTTTTTTTTTATCACGATCGATTATATATAGAGAGATTTGATTGAATAATAAATTCACTTATGTAAAATTATAGGAAATGTATAAAGCTTGGGTATCACGTCAATATACGTCGGTTTAAAGATTTCCAATAGATGTTCTTAAATTAATTTACGGAAATAAATAAACGTAGTAAACTTAGGAAGCTTGGGTGTCACGTAAACAAATATGTGCACGTAATTAAGAAAAACTGATACTTACGATCGATCAGTGGCGGCCCGGATCCGTTTTTTTTTCTTTTTGGATATATTTGACTTTTTTTCACAAGAGACACCAAACATTAGTGATAACAATGCATCTTATCTTAATCTTAATCTTAATATATACTATAAGACAGTTAAACTAATGACTAATTAACCTATCACATCGTTCGATTTCATCAAATTGACTTTTGATGATGTCATCATTTAGATAAACTACAAATTAAAAATCCTAATAATCATTATCCAAATATATTATTGTATTAATATTTATATTAATTTGTAGAAAAAGTCTTATTAATTTACACTTTTTTTGTTTTCCATCAATAATTTACACTTTTTAGCCCTGAACTTAATTTATATTTATTTTTAGTCATCAACTTTAAGAAACTTTTTTAAAATTTACAATCATTTAATTAAATAAAAAAAATTTAACATATATATGAAATATTTTCTACAAAAAAAAATATTTATTTGAAAACTTAATGACTTATTAACAAATATTAGAAGAGTCCTAATTGTTATCAAAAAAAATATAAAAACAATCCTAATTGTTATCATATTATCATAGAACAAATGATTAAAAATAAACATATGCGTGTTATGAACGCGCATCATGATTAAATACATATACTTGAATGTCAAGTTTGGGATCACAAATATGTTTATATTTCAAATTCAATTATTTTTCCTAATAATATCACATTATGAGTACATCTGTTTCAAAATATATTATAATGGAGAAATTATTATATATAGCATGTGCCTTGTGAAATGACTACGACAAATAATTCCATTAATATGTCTAGGCTAATAATGACAGTGAGGAACCTATGATTATTGAACTACAACTTGCAAAATATAACACTTAAAACCGTTTTTTTTTTTAAATTGTAAGCTTTTGTGACTTAAATGTATGAAGATCTAATATTGTTAATATCATAAATCCCGTGTCCAGTGTTGAACACGGGTCTAAAATCTAGTATACTTCTATGAATTGTAAAAAAAATCATAATATTTTGTTATATTCTATAGTACTCCTCAATCTTAAACGATATATTGAAACAATATATATTATTAGAAACTCATAATGAAAATTAAAAGCATTATTGATTAATTTTGCATTCAACATATCTTAGCATTAAAAGAAATATTCACTAGCAAGTGTGTGCTTCAAATTTTTGTTATCGGGCCTAATCTTTTAACATATTTAAATTTGAATATTTGATATCTATGTAAAAAATTTCTAAAAAGTGAACCAAGTTAAGGAGGGGTAGAGATGGGCAAAATCAGTTTACAAATCGGAACCGGTTTTGGTCAATCTTTTGACTGGGTTTTTTTCTTCCAAAAGCTGAAACCGAACTGATTTGAAACCAGTAATTAGGAACCAAAAACTAGAACCGGTTCCAACCCGCCAATTCTTCTAAAACCAGAACCAGTTTTTTCGATTTTGATTTTTCTTGATCGGTTTTTTTATTTGGAACTGGTTTTTTTTGCTTAGCTCTAAGTAGGGGAATGAGACCTCCCTTGTTTGTAAGCTGTATCCACCACTACTTATGATAAAATTTAAATAAATCTTTTCAGATTTTCATCTTTAAAATACCTAAATTACTCTCTCCTTTATTGACTAATTTAAATATATTTACATAATATACGTATAATACCTTTAATAAAATTATTTTACAACATACATCACTTAACCTTTAAAATAACTACACAAAAAGGGGCGAGAGTCACGAAAACCAAAAATAATAATTAGAAAAGGATTTTTGGAACAAAATAGAGATATAATATCACTATGGGTCGGGGTCTTCGCAGGTCCATAAAAAGATCCGCCCTTGCTGACCACACCCTTCGCCCTAGTGGTGTAGACTTCAATGTACTACATGTCAAAAGCGAGTGATCAAAATATTGGAAATTAGACTAGTGGACAAAGGGTTATCATTTGAGGGCGAACCAAGTTAAGCCGTCGAGGATTGACGTCAAGCAAAACGCTCCTTGGAGTGATGTAGATTGATGTCGTTGAGGCAACTTTGGGACTTTCAAAGAAGGGAGACCTCATACCCGCACCACACTTATTCAATTTTTTCACATATGATTATGTACTATGTGCATGTATATATTTTTTTTTCCACATAAATTCATTTAAAAATGAATGGGTAGATATTGTATATTAATTTCATTAAGTGTATATTGGGTATTTAATAGGCAATAGATAACTAATGTTAGTTATATTAATTATGAAAGGTTTGAGTATTTTAAATATATAAAAAAATTGAAAAAGGGTTAGTTGTGTGATATGTATTTTTTAAAAGAGTAAAGATAAAATATTAATTAGAGTGCTTCTACTTAAAATCAAGACTATTGGAAAATCCTTCACATTCTTAAAGAAAGGCTATAGAGCCTAGAAAGACAATGAAAAGTAGTCAAACTCGTTAATTAACTTTAGTGCAATTTTAAAGATGGTTGTAGTATACTATTTACTTGAATGGCAGACACCAAAAGTATAGCGCTCATCCTAAATTTCACAAATCAGTAATCACAACTCTATAAGATGGTGTTTGGCTCAAGAGTTTACAATGCTGAGATTTGAAATGTGTGAGTTTAGGGTTGGGGGGTTAGCTACGATGTGGCATTCGACGTCCTATGTCTCCATGTACTCGCTCTTTTCTCTGAAAATTACATAGAATGATCGAGAGTAGCGTAGTTATAGGTCGTACGTTTCTCATCACTCTTTTCTTTTTCATCACGATGGTACCCTAGTAAAAAACAGATCCGATTATGCCTATTGCTATTCTTAAAAGGAATGTAACTATGTAAGACGTATGGACTCATATGTAAACATAGTATCTATTTAGATAGATATGCTTAATGACCCCTTAATTACTATATATATCATCTATAGTAAAGAATATCTTGCGCACACTATACCTAATCCGATTACTTTCTTTAGCTTACAAACATAATTAAAAGAAAAAAGAAGTTTCTCACGACAATAGCTTGTTCATAAATGTTAAGCGCGGAGAAAGCAACAGAAAACGTGATTTGACATAGGAGTCACATACTGGTGCCAAATTGGTGTTTTTGCAAAGTAATGGACGAGAAAGGCTCCAAAAACAAGTGGTAAAAAGAAGAGAAAAAAAAAACGTTTTTGAAGACTGAAGAAAGACACTATATAAAAAAGGTGTAGAAAATAAACACAAGATCGTAAAAGGGGTATCAATGTCCAAATAAGAGGGTGCATCATTCTAGCTAGCTAGCTAGCTCTCGTCTGATAACACCTTTGGCTTGGTGGGAAAACAAAGCATGTGAAAAATGTCACAACTCACAACAAAGTTGATTGTAATAGCATCGATCATAATCAAAAGTAATATGACAAAAAAAACTAGTCAATAATCATTTTTAACCTAGGGATATATCTATAGGTTAAGCTAGCTAGATATCTTATCTTAATAATTAACCCTAGATTTGAACCACAAAAGCAATGTTTTTGTCACAAGTTAATTTCAATATATGTCGATTGTAGCAACAAGTTAAAACAAAAGGGCAAATGATCAGTAGCCACTAGCCAATCAACACTACTACTCAAGCATAGAGGTGTATTTTTAAATTGTTATGCACTTTTGTAAAGCTTTTAAGCGACTTGATTAAACTTTAATCAAACTATTTTGGTCAATCATATGTGTAATGCAACTAATAAAGCACAATCCAATCCTATGACAACACAGAGTAATTAATATATATATTAATGGGCCAACCCATACGTGTGATCAGACTTAATTATTTTAGGGTTAACCATCTTAATCTTAATCATTGGGAGTTAAGAAAAATATCTAATGCTGTAATCTGTATAGCATCTATACACTTGTTGTATATATATTTCCAATGAAATGGGCACTTATATATAGACATGCATGTTTGATAAATTTAGACAGATTCACTCGCCCACAACATTATAAGTGCAATACAAAATAAAACTGACTACATCAGAAAAAGTGTACTTATTAGAAAATGCCCATTTGCTTGAAGCACACAAACAACTTTAGTGATATATAGTGGATCAAGACTAAATGTAAGTACATTTTAGCAATGCCAAGACTAATTAGAGTGTCACGGAACATTGATTTATCAAAACAGTAAAGTCGAAGGAGGCAGGGGAATCAGGTCTAATAACTATTATCAAAAGTTCAGAGCACATAAACAAACCATGGTTTTATTATAAAGTTCCTAAGATTGATTGATTATAAAAAGAGAAAAAGAATGAGAGGTAATATACAATTTGCTGAATTTGGTGGGATTTGTCAAGTTTTCCAGCCACAAGTCCATAACACAATGTGTACTCAGTAAAACTTTCAGAAATATAGTGGTTTATCAGTTATACCATAAGCTGAGAGATTCCTAGTAGTAATCATCATGTTAAAGAAAGTAGAGTAAATTATATATGGCTGTTATGTATTTTAACCATAGAGGTAATGGGGGAAGAAAACTAATTAATGGGGATAAAAGTTTCAACTTTTGAGTGTTTCTTGAATTGAATTAGCACTTATGAAATTAATGATCACTTCACAGTTCCATTTCTTACCCCCGTGATTTAAGTAGACACTATTACAAACTATAAGATGAGCTTAATTAGACATTAACGACTGTCTAGATGTGTAATGACCTTCAAAGTTTATAAACTCATCAGCTCGTCCTGTTTTGATGTTGTGAGCGATAGAATATTAGTCCTTGACATAAATAAAAGACATCCAACTAATTGCAGAAAAGTTATGAATTGAACACGCTAAAATTTTCACTTGACGTGCCAAATGATAAAAACAGGACGAGCTGATGAGTTTAGTAACATAACCACTCAAGTTATTTGAGTTCATAATCTTACTTTCCTAGTGTGTATATGTATATATCTTCCGAATGTAGTTAACTAACATACACAAAATATAAAAAATCTCAAACATTAGACACAGGAAGAAGACAAAAAACATACAATTTAATTTGGTAGAAAACATGATTGTCGTATGGAAATTGTGTGCCCTCAATACGACCATTGCTAAAAAAAAGAGGTTACTTAAGTGGGGTGCACAAATGGCTAAAAAGTGACAGTACCCATAACATCGAAGAAGGCTTTGAGACTATGTAAATGAAAAACAAACAAACAAACAACGATTTGAATCAGATATTAACTTTACTATTGAGCTGACATGTCGGCAATTGCGTGAAGAAGAATTCGTGTACTTCAACCACAGATGGCTATCTAGAAAAAAATTATCAACAGAGAACTGTTGTTAGTCGTATATGAACCTCAAATAAAAGTGATTAATTACTTTGTAAGAAGTCTCATTCACTTAGCCAAGTGGTGAACACTTTCGATTATTCAAAACGCCCGATGTGATCTGGTAAAGTTCCACCAGCTTCAATAACTCATTCGTCTCATTGTATGACTTTCATTTTTGTAACAACCTAAAACATGTAAGTAGTAATTATAACATAGTTTTTGTCACTAGAAATTAAAAATTACCAATGTGAAACTGGAACTTTGAAGACAGATGTGGAACAAGGAGAATCTTTGGTCTAGTTTGAGGGCAATTTTATCAAACTACTTTCTTTTTGTAGAGCTGGTGGTCATAATAGAAAAGAGGTTGGTCAGTTAAAATAGTACCCAACGTGCGAAATGCATCCCGTTAGTTAAGGCTATTGTCTTTATCCTGTCATTTTTAGTTTCTTATAATCTTGATATCGTGCATTTTATACATACTCTGTACGATAGTGTGACCTTTTATGTTTTGACTTCTAATCTTATTTATTGAACCTTTGATACTAAATAGCAAGTAATTGTGATTTCAGGTTCATTGGATGCAGTATAAAAAAAGGTCAAAATCGACATTAGGAAGGTCAATGGGGTTTCCGGATGAATCACCTAGAAATATGGTGAAGAAAATGAAGTTAAAGGCCGAAGAATGCTCATATGTGGGTACATACATATTGTGATCATTTTGGGTTCAAATGAACTTTGCTATCTTAACTTTCATTTTCAGCTTTAATTATTATAGAAATAGAACTCGTGCAAAAGCTTATCACGTTCTACTTTTCCCGGAATACGACATAGAAGATAAACTCGCTTTGGATGGACGGAACAAAAGAAAAGAACAGGACACAACAGGGCTAAACCCATAATTTATCAGGAATGAATCAATGGCAAATTAGGAAAGTCTCCCATTTTTTTAGAAAATAATCTTCAATCAAGAATCCTAGCCAAATTCTAGCGGAATCTAGGAGTACCATATGGACCCATACCTGTTATAATGTATTGGTTGTAGCTCCTGATCATATTCAAGGTCAATATCTCTCTTTCTTTTTTTTCTTTCTTTTTGATCTTTTTAAAAGAGCATAGCACTTACTAATATTTATCCTTGCTATGAGACAGACTCTCACAGATGCATACCATATTTATTGGCTACATGAGGGACCTTTATACCATACACCCTGATAAGGGTAAGACAACACATTAAAGAGGAAAACAAATAATGAAAAGAAGTCGATAAATAATAAGTGTAAAAGAAAAGGAACATGAAAAAAAAATCAATATAAGGAAAAGACAAGAAATACTAGTCTTTATCTGTCTAATGATACTTTTGACCATATTAGTCCAATCAATTTGGGTTAGGAGAAGGCCATATCCCTCTATCAAATCTTGCTTCTCTTGATGCAACTTTTTGATTCTTCATTCATGATTTTAGTGTAATTTATATAGATACCTATTAAGCTATACCAACTCTTCGTCTACGCTAAATATGTGAAGTTCGTTTAATTAGACCGTATACTAGAGCACCATATGGATCCAGCAACAACTTTGTTAGAGTTGACAAGACTACATGGATCCACAAACAAATTTGGTAGAGTGAACACAAAGAGTTTAAGTGGTGCAGTCGAACAATGTGATCATGCAATGTGCAAACTCAATCCCACATTCTAACCGTAAAATAGCCGGTCTTCCAATGCCAACATATAAGTTTTGATTAGCCATTACCAATTGGTTTTAAAGCATAACCCAATTGCCTTCATATGACTTAGGGTAGGAACAACAAGCAAGTTGTTTCCTTTTATCACCTCCATCACGGACCTTCTTGATGTGGGCCCAAGCGGGCCCTTTTGTTTCTAGACCAAGATCGCATGAGTATAGGGCATGCGCTAAATTGATTATAACCTGGGCTACACGACTCTGTTTTGGGCGTGTGACCAATCAAAACAAAGGTTAAAACAAAAACGTGGTAATTTATGAATTATTTGCATTTTTGTACTTCAATTTCAATTAATTGTTGGGCCCATTTGTTTTTTTGGCCCATCTGAAATTCTGGGTCTATGTTAGATTTTTAGGTTGCCATTGTGATGCTAGAACTTTCATTTTTTGGTTATATGAAATCATTTTTTATCCCAAATTACAAAATCTATGTCTTGTGAAAAATCACCCTGATTACTCGTATTTATTAAATCAATGATAATTAGAAAAATTGGTCTAAATCAATCAATAGATGAATGTAGTTGACAAAAACAAGCTAACCTAATTAATTAAATACCATCTATCTCCAAGGTTTTTCCTATAGTAACGCATACTATTTGGTAACGCTTTCCAGTCAAAACCTTTTATAAAGATAATGACTGAACTGGGTCCATGAGAAACAGTTGTTTTCATAGTTACTTAAATCATATATATACAGGAGGACGAAATTATCTAGTAATTGTATATCACATCACAATTCTCTGGCTTTAGCACTTGCCAACTACAATTAAAAGTGCGGCTTTTTTCTTCTTCTAAAATGATATAGAAAGCTAATCATTCGCTATCACGGATTTATTTAATAAATAATGACCAAGAAGGACCCTACTTTAACATAATGCGACACTGATTGGAGGCTAACTGCATCACAAGAAGAGCTGTGATTGATCCTAAAAGCAATAAACATTAGAAAAGGATATATAATTAAAATACTCCTATCTTTCTAAAAGAAATAGCTTTTCAAAATTAAAGACATTGATAGGAAAACTTGAATTCACTTGATTTGTAAATTACAACTATCTCATTGTTGTGTATTAGAAAACGCTAAACAAAGCAACCTTACACACACCTAGGAGCACCCCTTCTTGCATATATTCATACAGGAAGGGGTGCTTCTAGGTGTGTGTAGGTGTTGTGTTTGTTCGCGAGATGGTATTGTTTGGAGCTGAAGCTTAGAAATGGGGCTAGGAACTTAGTTTCTATTTCAACTCCTAATTTTTTCACAAACTTTTATTTTAAAGACCTTTTTAGGTGTTTAAGATTTTTTAAACTGGAGCTTTTGATCTCAAATACATATCCAAACAAGGTTAACACTTTGAAAGGGGTTTCTATTTAAAAGCTCAGGGCTTTTAAGCTCCTAAAAGACCCCCAAAACCCTTTACCAAACAGAATAGCTTTAAAGATTGCGTCTCAAACCTACAATTATATTAGTTTTGTAAAATCAACCTCGTATACAAATTTTGTAGCTCGATCACTAAGCATCTAAAATTATCAGAAGGACGGCCCTAAGTACACAATGACTAATTGTTAGGAGATGATATGAGTACCAAAAATATTGATTATTTTACCAAAGATGGACATTAGATATGTTGTAAATTTTATATTCCCTCTGTCTCATATTAAGTGTCATAGTTTGACTTTTTGAGTCTTAATCTTTAAATTTTGACCGTAAATATTTGTGTTTGTGTTATATAACACTTGATATAGCATATATGAATTAATTGAGTTTTAAATGTACTTTTCATTGATATAACTTTCATTAACTAATATATAACACGAACAAAGATATTTACAGTCAAAGTCAGAAAAGAAAGACTTGATCAATGAAAATATGATAATTATAATGGGACGGAAGGATTACAATATGATAAACTTATCAAATTTTATGGTACCAATATCACTTCCCCTCATTGTTAAGTTTGCAACCGTAGTTGTGAGGGACTTGTAAGTATAGACTAGTTCCATAATACTGTTAAGCTACCTATGTTTATGTGTAAACATTTTTGTCTTTTGTTATAAAGTACATGGTCAATACATGATTTAATTCTTCCTTAAAAAAGAAATACATGGTTTAATTCTCATCATATACAAATTCAAAATTATTAGGGTCAATTTAAGAGTAGCGTAGATTTTTTGTTCAACATCACACACAAAAAAAAAAACAAAAACTAGAAGGTTGATATTTTATAGGTCGTCTATTAAAATACCACCTTAATTTATTAACGTAATCTCTAAGAGCTAGCTTTAGATTAACATTATGTATGAGCACGTATTATAAATAAACGTTATAATAAAGAACCCCACGATGCAAAGCAAATAATGCTCAAAAGTAAAAAAAATAAAGGCAAGAAAGTTATAATTAAGTTATTTTAATTAGGATGAACCAAATCCAAAAAGAAGTATTGAATTTCGGTCGGAGGAAGGAAGTAATATTTTTTGTTTTCATGATGGGGTCTCGTCTCACTCAGTCACTCTTATTTGCATCACTGGCGAAGCTAGAAATTTTTGAATGAGGTCAGGATCTAAATTTTTTTTCCTAACGTTATTTTTCAGGTAATATGTTTGGGTCAGTGATTCGATTCGGGTCCGGTAAAAAATTAGATACTATTATTATAAAAAAAAGGTTCAATCACGGCAAAACTAAACATTTGTCCAAGACAAGTAAACATTAAAAAGGAGACAAACGATTGGTACCTGGTTCAATTCACTGAGGAAATTAGAGTTCAATTAAGATGGGGGGTCGAAACCGAGTATATCGAAAAAATTTTACACGAAAACAATATACCCCTTACATCGCAAAAAAAATTTCGGTGAATCAGACGCCCCTTCCGACCCCTATGTAGCTACACCCTTGTCTTGCATGCCACAGTGGCCAGTGAGTCACCCGTTTCAAATATATAAATATAAAATTTACATATATAATCTTTTTCACTTATAGAAAAAGGGATCGATGTTTCTAAAGATAAAAATAAATTATATCTCAACAGTTGCCACCTTATAATTAACATTGATTTTTTTTTAATCAAAATTATTTTGTTTGTTTGTTTGTTCATGAAATAAATAACACTAATTTCTTGTATTGAATAATTAAATAAATTATAGCTCCACCTCTCTCTGTCTCCATAATAAAGCGTGCTTTAAGCTTTAAATCCTATCCACACCAAAAAGCCGTAAACCACACGTAGGTCAAGAAGAAAAGGTCTTCAATGATCAATCATTTATTTGGTTGACCATCATATCATCGATCAAGACTAAAAAAATATATACTATATGTTTTTTTACTGCAAATTATAATCCAAAATTATACAAGTTATGTGGCTTTTCTTTTTTACTTTTTCTAGATAGTTTGTGTGTTTCTATTATTTTGAACGTTCAACGGCGCCAAGACAAGCTAGAAAGTACATTAATCGTAAAAGGGGATTATTCCAACACACCGAATTAAGGTATTCATTCATGATTCATTTATATCTAAAGGATATATGTACATTTAGTAATGTAAACACATTGAAATTAATTAATTTGAAATTTTGGATAGAATTTTATATTTGGATGAACATTGTTTCAAATGGACTGGTTTCATTTTTCCATTAGTACAATTAGTCATAAACAACTGGAAAGTTTTTCACTTAGTTGAGCTGATGAACACAAGTTGAGAAAACTTTATTACTCTCTCGATCGACTACACTTGAGCTTCACAAAAAAAAAGCTAATTGCCAATAAAATATAAATGGTGGCAGCCTCACTAGATTGATTTCATTTTGATTTAATATTATTAAGGATCTCATTATTTCAATCACTAGCTTCTTTGAGTTAAATTAGGAAAACATGAAGAGACGAACTAACAGTAATAACTTTAATGGTGTACATTGGGATGAGGAGGTAGTTTTTGAAATGATGTGTTACCATTTGTTTAAAGAGTTCAGTGCATCAATGTATGTTGAACCAGTGTATCAAAATTTAATGTATGTTGAACATGTAGATTAATTTTTGTTATATATTCTGTACAAAAAATCCTCAAATTGTCTAATATTAATATATTGTGTACATAAAATCCTTAAATTGTCTAATCGAAAGTTTTTATAGTAACCGTCTTGAAAACTCGGTTTATTGGTGCAACATAGTCATACCAAACACACCAATTTTAAGCCATAAATGAAAAAATTACAAAAAAAAAATAAAAAATCAACACGCCTAGCTAATGATCGGCGTGGGGGCCACCAATATATCCGAACCAACATGTCAGAATCTGTAACGGGATACACCAAAGGCCCGGCGTATTGGAGCTAATACGCTAGCAATATACCGGCCGTTTAAGATGTTCGGATGCATAAGGATCATGAAAAATTCGGTCATCCTCACCTTCTCCTAACTTATCATTTTCTGCATATATATTAAACTTGTGGAAATTGCCTAATATATGTAAGCAATACAAGATACTTCACCCCTAGGCAGATACTTAAAGCAGCACTACAATCGGATTTTTATAAAACTAATTCAAGATAACTTTAAACAATCTGTGGCTAACAACTAACACCTAGTACGCCTATATAGCTATATACAAGTAGTAATCATTCGTATATATATAATACGGACTTACAAAAATACACTTATAGATGCACGTGTGGGATCCATTTCAACTTTTTGCATACTATAAAAGCTCAACCTCACCTCATTTCCACCTTCATATTCCAACAACAACTTCAACTTATAATTTCCAGTTTATATATAATCCTTATATCAAAATTCAAACATATATTCATCATTACCAAATATATTAAGTAGTACAAAACTTTTTATAAGTTCATAGCCATGCAAGCAGCCAATGAGATTACAGACTTTCACTACTTGGTTCCTTCAAACCCAAACCCAATCCTTAATGCAGCACATTTAGCCATGAACCTAAACACTTCACCGTCGATCCAGGTCGATGTAAACGCTCTCTCGAACCCATATAACCAGCTTAATATGAACCCGAACGTCGTTCAGGATTTTAACTTGCAATCTATATACTTTGGAAACAACTCAACTTCTGATGAAGCGGATGAGCAACAAATGAGTCTTATCAACGAGAGGAAGCAAAGGAGGATGATTTCTAACAGAGAGTCAGCACGTAGATCACGTATGCGTAAACAGAAGCATTTAGACGAGCTATGGTCGCAGGTTATTTGGCTTCGTAATGAAAATCATCAACTTATTAATAAACTGAATGGTTTTTCGGAGACTCATGATAGAGTGGTTCAAGAGAATACTCAGCTTAAGGAGGAAGTTTCTGAATTACGAAAAATGGTGACTGATATGCAGCTTAATGGGACTTATTCTAGTTTAAGAGATCTTGATGATGATATCAACTGCAATGATCATGCTTATAATAACTTAAGAACCGAATCTTCAAACCAGTCCAATTCAAGCTCCTCAGACTTGCTTTGATCATTAACCAGACTCAAAACAAATTTGTTTTCTTTAATTTCCACTTTTTATTTATTATCTAAGTCGATTACTGCGTATTATGTTAGCAGTAAAAGCTCGGAGGCCGATGTAGCAAAATATATAGTAGCTTAATTATTATGATACAGTAGTACATTTCAATAATGAAAACTTCTTGCCAGTTTAAACCATTTTTCATTACCGAATAGATAGAAAAAAGTACCTTTTTTAAGCACTCTCAAGATGAACCAGATAACAGATCCACTACAGAGTGAATCAGGGCAGAGGATTGCCATTAGACAGATAATCAAATATGTGAAGGTCCATCAGAATCCAACCTAGCTAGCTAGTTAGCGCTCAAATTCAAAGTTACTGCGATTCGTTCCCTCACAAGGAATTGCCAAAGTAACATCAGGAATGCCATTACATGGTTCTTAAGATGGCATGAAGATTCACACTTCACAAAGTATATATCCACTTCACTTTACTATAGTAATTTTTAAACATGCATAGCAAGAGAGTAGTACTTTTGGTTATGATAAAACCTATTAAGTTTGGTGGTCTATGTCTCTATATCTATCTTGTTGCATAATTATAACAATGATAATAGTTACTCAACCCATTCATATATTTTTTACATCAAGTATTGTATAACACAAACAAAAATAATTACGGTCAAAGTTGAAGAATAAAGACTCAAAAAGTCAAATTTGGAAATTTAAATTGGGACGGAGGGAGTATATATTTATTATTGTTATGGGACAGATGCATGAAATTGAATTGAACTTGTCTTATTGTATGTATCTAACTATCGAAACATCTATTGTATGTAACAAACGTATCTGAAGCAGTTCTCGGTTAAGTGACTATTAAGATGAACACATGAGTTGGACTTTTACCACACAATTAGCACATGAATTACTCTTCTCCAATAATTTGTGATGGTACATAACCACTCTGTGCTAGCTAGAGACTGTTCTGTTTATCCGTTGGATAAGATTACGATGTGTCGGTTTGATCTACTTAATCGTGATACAAGTTTTTCACATGTATTCATTTTTGCATTTGCAGAACCTATGGTTCAAAAAGCCCACATAAGAGACTAGCTAACAATCAGTAAATAGGAATCAATAATTTGTGTACAAAAAAAGTTCATAAAAATAGATTAAATGCAGTGGCCTTTAAGAATCAATACATCAACACCAATAAAAAGAATGACATATAAAGTGAATCAATCAATAGAGCCCAGTTACACTGGAAATCAACACATCACCACGAACAAAAAAGCTCGAAGACCATACAGTTGACAGCTTAGCACTAAAAGGTGTGGTCGCTGAGACAATGTCTTTTATGCAAAGGCAATAATTCTTCTTAGCTTTTGGTATCATTATCATAACTCCACACAATCATGAATTCATGATGTATAACTTAACTTCACGAAACAGAACTGTTAATGCGAGTCAAGGTTTACGTCATTTGTAAACTTTCTTTATAGAATATGTCACTGGATAAGAATGAATTCTAGCTAGCTCTACTAAAAGTGATAAAGCTTTGAAATCAAGGTTCAGGATGAAAAACTCTCAAAATATCAAAAAAGTTCCCCTGTTTTTATCATTGTGTTACTATCAAATTCTGTTTCTTGATGAATTATGTCTTGTATCTAGTAAAATTACTACAAGCAATTTACTAAAGCTGTTAAATCTAGGATTTTGTAGGTGCAGGATTAAAAACTCTTAAAATGTCAGAATTGCCCTATCCTTCTATTTTGTTGAGTTCCTGCTTCTTTTATTTCCAAACTTCATATTAGATGTTCTTCACAGTGACAGTAATTTCTCAAGTTATAAAATTCTGTAGTTATTCATATATCAAAACGATGAATACAAATCATTATGCTCAATACCCTCTTCTAAAATGCCCAAAAATTTAAGTTGCGTGCAAAATTTATCATCTAAAAGACTAAAATATATGAAACATGTGTAAAAAAATGTAGGAAACTTGTGTAAAATTAATGATGTAAATGGTAGTTTAGTGGGCTATGTGTAAATTGTATTAACTATGTAGATAGCCCTCAACTTTCATTTGTCAGAATTTGCCCACAACTTTGTAATTTTTGATTCCATACTTTGTCACTTTCTCACCTACTTTCTATCTCTAAACCAGCCAAATCACTAAAACTTGTTCGTAATTCTATCACATTCTAGTAATTCTCTAGTTACACCTTAGATTTTAAAATTGCTTACAGAGATTGTGTTAGTTTTTCCATGCATACTCAAATATTAGTTGCGTTTTGATTTGAAGCATGGTTCTAAGATAGAAAATAAAGAGCCTAGTGGTGACGTGTAAAATAAATGATAAGTCGATATGTTGGTGTTTGAAAGTGGTTAATTAAACAGAGAAATAGGGTTGTCGGTTTTGGACTTCATATAATAATAGATAACGGAAGAAATGTTAGTATTTGTGAATATAAGTAGCTATAGACGTATTATTTATAGTGTTAAAAAATTAAAGTTGTGTTCATTATATGTAATAAATTTTTAAATTTTATGCATTTTATGTATCTGACCAATAAAAAAGTTACAAGTGACAGCTTATATAGAATATGGTTGGGGTTAAATGCGCTAAAATGTAACTAACTATAATCAAATGTCTATAGTGGGAATCAACTATCAGATTAGATATTGTGTGTTAAGAACACGGTAAAAATGTTCAAGTCATAAGCCGGCCAATCAAAAACTTGCATGTGACGGCTTATATGGGTTGTCACGTATGTCGTATTACATAATTTGGACAATTTATGAAGTTGTTAACATACAATATCCAAAAGTTTAGTTAGTTACATTTCAAGATACTTAACCCAATATGATTAACACATATACTTAGATACATATAATGCATAAGATTCGAAAGTTCATTACAGACAATGAACACAACCTTAATTTTTTCACAATATAAAAATCCGTCAATAGTTACTTAAATTCACATATACTAAAGTTTATAATTTAGGGTTTAGTATCTGAAAGTGTAAGAAACTTTTACATTTTTCCTATTGTATGAATATAACTTAGATTTGGTGCATTGTAGGAAGAAACTTTATAAAACTGTTCAGATAATGTAAAGGTGTATACGTGGCAAATTATATGAGCTAACACGTGTAATTTTTCGATTGGTGCATGTCAAAATGTTACATTATTTGAACAGTTTTACAAAGTTTTTTTTCTACAATGCACCAAATGTAAGTTACATTCATACAATAAAAAAATTGTAAAAGTTCATTACAATTCTAAATACTAAACCTTATAATTTATTAAGAACTTTGTAAATTGTTATAGATTTAAAATGAATTAATATATAATCAAAATTAAAAAGTGTAAAATTAATTTTTTTAGCTTAATGACCCAAATTGAACCTATATGACCTAGACTACGCCAATAAATAAACTTGTCTAACATGGTCATATAACCATATTAAACCTGGATATTGATTACCGATCCAATTTGAATATTTGAGTATCTTTAATTTACATAATAGATCAAGTAATTACGGCTTTACCTAAAAATTACTGTACTTTTTTAACATAATAATTTAACTAAACTAATTTACCCCCAAATTTACACGAGTATTAAAATAGAGAGAAAAAGACAAAACATGAAAACAACTCACCGACGCGGTGGGATTAGGACTTGATCACGTTCTTCCCCCAAATTTACAACTCTCCCCCCTCTCCTCCTTCCCACTTTTCAGATCAGATCCACACACACACACACTTTCACTTCTGCTTTCACACACACAGTTCCACTACAAACTCAATATCACATCCTCATTCCTTAACATTCATTTCACACCAAATCTAACTGCAGTAACAAAGAAGTGTTAGTGGTAGATCTATTTGTAAATTTGGTTAGGCCGAAATGGCCGTGGTCACACGTAACGGCAGAGGCAGCGGTAACGGATCGGCGTTATCGTCAGCTATTAGAAGCTTCTTTAGTTACAGGATATTTGTTTCTGCTATGTTCACTCTTCTTTTCTTTGCCACTGCTTCTGTTCTCTTCTCTTCTCACCCTGCTTCACACCTCCCTCACGATGACGACAATTCTGTATCCCCCTCTCTCTCTCTATATATATATATATTATGTTACATTGTGTTATTGTAATTCAATTGTTTTATATATATATTCTAAATGTTGATAGTTAACTTATGAGCTGATCTAATTAAATGATAGATTTATGAATTCGAAATTGAACGGTGTTAGTGCTTTTGGAGGATTTAGATTGAGGCTCGGTTTTGGCCGGAATATGCGTAGGACTGAATCTCAGTATCAGCAAGTTTTCTAGGAGATGTATAAGTATATATGGAGATTTGATTGAAAAAACAAGGAGGATATTAATTATTTATTAAAATGTATCCAGTATGTTGTATGTATCTAGTTACTTCATTGGATAAACGGTAACTTTTACCTGTCGTGACACACGTATATGTAGCCGCGTCATTAACTGGCGCTCAGTTACTGGATTACGAGTATTCTAGGATACATTAAGTATGTAAGTTACTTATTTATAAAGTGTGTATAGTGATTTCGTTAAGAACTGATATGTTAACTATAACCAAACTTTATCAAACTAGTAACATTTTGCAATTTTGCCATTGTTTGCATCAAAATTTTAAGTCGTCTGTTGTGTGTATTAAATTTTCAGTTCATTGCTGTTGTATGTATCCAGTATCCAGTTACATTTTTACTAGGTTACTGGTATTTTTGCTGATGTGTCAACTATACAAGTTGTCATGTCGTCTACCAAGTCATCCAAACCAGGGCCAAGTCACTAACTCACTAGTTTACAAGTTATTAGAATTTAGATACATATAGTAGCAGTAACTATTTGGATTTTGGATACACTCAGTAGCAAACGTCACAAGTTACATACATTTGATCGCTAAGCCGTTTTTTTTTTTTTTTGCTAACCTTACTTCTATGAAATGGTCTAACTCAGTTTTAGCTAAAATGTTGATTATTGTACAAATATGTGGATATAAGTGATTTGGAATTGAAGTTCTCTTTCTCTGATATTATGACAGGAAATATCAACAACTGGAAGGGCGTACATGCATAGGACATTTCTTGCTTTGAAGTCGGATCCATTAAAGACTAGGTTAGATTTAATACATAAGCAAGCAAGTGATCATATCGTGCTTGTGAATGCATACGCCTCTTATGCAAGAAAGCTTAAGCTTGAGATATCCAAGCAGCTCAAGATGTTTGATGACATGGCAACAAACTTTTCTGATTTGGGTGTGAAGCCAACTTATCGCACTTCTTTGTTTGAGGCTAACGGACCTTTGGATGAGGAAGTGTTGAGGCAATTTGAGAAGGAAATTAAGGATAAGATCAAGGTTGCCAGGTTAATGATTGCTGATAGTAAGGAATCTTATGATAATCAGCTGAAAATTCAGAAATTGAAAGATACAATATTTGCTGTTAACGAGTTGTTACAAAAAGCTAAGAAGAACGGGGCGTTTGCTAGCTTAATTGCTGCTAAATCGACTCCAAAAAGTTTGCATTGTCTTGCGATGCGCCTAATGGGAGAACGTATTGCGAATCCTGAAAAATATAGAGATGAAAAACCTAAGCCTGAGTTTGAGGATCCTTCCTTGTACCACTACGCCATATTTTCTGATAATGTGATTGCGGTGTCTGTTGTGGTGAACTCAGCTGTAAAGAATGCTGAAGAGCCTTGGAAGCATGTTTTCCACATTGTTACAGATAAGATGAATCTTGCTGCGATGAAGGTTTGGTTTAAGATGAGGCCAGTTGGAGGGGGTGCTTTTGTCGAGGTGAAAGCAGTTGAAGAATTTACTTTCTTAAATTCTTCATATGTCCCTCTACTCAGACAAATGGAGTCTGCAAATTTACAGAAGTTGTACTTGGATAATAAGGCAGAAAACGAGACGCAAGATGTGAAAACCGTGAAATCTGGGAACCCACAGCATTTGTCAATGCTGAATCACCTTAAGTTTTACTTGCCGGAGATGTATCCAAAGCTGCACCGGATATTGTTCTTAGATGACGATGTTGTAGTCCAGAAAGATTTGACTGCATTGTGGAAAGTTGACTTAGATGGCAAGGTTAACGGAGCAGTTGAGACATGCTTTGGTTCATTTCATCGTTACGGTCAGTATTTGAACTTTTCCCATCCTTTGATCAAGGATAAATTTAATCCCAAGGCTTGTGCATGGGCTTTTGGCATGAATATATTTGATCTTGATGCTTGGAGGCGTGAAAGACTAACCGATCAGTACCATTACTGGCAGGATCTGGTACGTGCTTTTATGCTTGTTTACTACTCTTTTATGCGGTTATGTCATAGCTATATTTTGTTTTTGACCTAGCGTATAGGAACTATTCTTTCTTCTTTTTTATCTTCTGTTAAACCATCACAATCTTTTTACAACTTTATGTGAATTGAATAATCATAATATCTTAATATTAAAGGAGAATCACCAAACATTTTAAGTTGTTTACATCTATTCTGTTTTTTAAAATCTTATTTGGCTATTGTTATTAAGGTTGTTTCATATTTTGTTGAAATCTCAGATGAATAGTTTTCTTATAAACCTCTTTGTTTCTTAAATGCGTACTATGATATGTACAGCAGTTTAAGGATAGAAAGAAAAAGTTAGATCACATGTTTATTCAGAATCACTAGATTAGAAATGTTATATATGAACTGATCTTTTATGAATCTTGCAACAGAATGAGGATCAGACCTTGTGGCAATTGGGGACACTCCCCCCTGGACTGATGACCTTTTATTCAACAACAAAATCATTAGAAAAAACATGGCATGTTCTTGGACTCGGATATAACCCGAGTATAAGCATGGATGAGATTAATCATGCTGCTGTTATTCATTTCAATGGAAACATGAAACCGTGGCTCGATATTGCTATGAACCAGTTCAAGCATTTATGGACTAAATATGTTGACAACGAAATGGAATACGTGCAGATGTGCAACTTTGGTCTGTAGCCAATGAGCACTTCCTCCTTGTGAACTGAGAACCTAGAGGTAATCAAAATTGCCTCTATCCATTTTGCGTGGCTATTGCTACATGTTCTTCAATTTACTTCTAAATAGTGTAACGTTATGAGCCAAGCTCTGCTAGTATCGCATTGTTTTATACACGTGATAGTTAAAGTGTTAAAATACCAAGTTGAACCCGTGTGCTGGGGTTACATACATGTTAAATGATTCTTTGTACGAATATCTCTCACTCGATAAAGTTACGGTACTAGCACTGCAATCATGTAAGTTATTTATCAGCTTTTAAATGTTGTAGTAGATGTATCTGTACTTATTTATAGATGTTAAATGTAACCTTATTGATGATGTCCTGTTTAATATGAATACACATGTGGCCATGTGCATTATAAGGCGGAGCCGTAGATAGCAAGTTACTAGTCACTTTAGCTATTAAATGTTTGAACTAGACCTGTATAAATGGACTGTTAACTGGTTCGAATCTGGTCATCTGAATATGTATTCGATAAGTAATATTCAATTGAAAATTTCAGCTGTCTAATGTTAGAATCTAACTGGTTTCTGCTATTACATGATTTCAAACCTGAGGTAACTTGGAGAAGAATCACAAGTATTTATTCTGCTCGGTTGTGTATTTCTGTTTGTGCGCAATGGGTTGATATAATTATACCTCCACCTCCATTGGTGAATGGTGACCGAGGCTTATCAACTCATTGCCGTTGAAAATACTTGTAATGTTAAGAAACTAGGCATGAATTCATCAAGTGATATACCTTCTATTGACTTGTAAATGCAAAAGGTTTTGGATTCAATTGCATTGGATGCTTATAGTAATATGCTCGCGTGATGTGGTGGAGCGGCGGCTGTGGCAGCGGCAGTCCCACATCATGTTTCTATCCATATTCATAAAATTCAAAGTAGGAAGATAAAAACCACTTATTCTACCGAATGGACTGGATTGGTGCAAGTACGCAACCAGCCAGACATCTCTTTCAGATGAATGGGAACCAGGCCCACCAGAACTGAAGCCCACCTCATGTTCCTGTGTTAGCCGATTTACCGTACTAATTAATTTGGAAATATTAAGAACAAGAAATCCAATGACAACCCGTTGTAAATACTAATATATTTTTGGATTCAAACCATTATCCAACAAAAATTACTAAACATGGTTTACGACTATCTTTGTATAAAATACTAGTCCTCAGGCCCATCCAATGGACGGGTCTAAAGATATATAAATCTTATAATAATTGTGAAACAAAAGTGTATAACCAATATCAATATTTAATGAATACGAAAGCTAAAGAAGAAACATATGAAAATTAACACCATATAAATATTGATTTCAGTTTACTATTTTTTTTCCAACTTTAGTTAATTAAGAAGAGAAACAAAAAGTGTATAACTAAATGACTAATATCACAACTTAATCAATACGAAAACTAACGATAAAACATATGAAAATTAACACCATATAAATATTAATTCAAGTTTATCCATTTTTTTTCAACTTTAGTTAAATAAAAAGAGAAACAAAAAGTGTAGATTGATAATAATAAGAATAATAATAATAATAAAGTTTTTTCTTATAAGATTTTTTTATTAAAAGTTGGTCATTTTTATTAAATAAATATTAAAAAAATAAAGAATTAATGAAAAGTGAGTATTAGGCTAAATGAAGGGGATTAAGGGTGTCAAGTGTACCCCAACTCCCCTCTTTTAGTTATACTATAGATTCAACAAATCTAAGTGTTTTCGATAATACCCACACTGAGGTTTCAAACCTGACTGAGCCTATGAAAAATTTTTCCTTTGAATATTACTTTAGGGTGTAAATTTACTATTACTTTATTAAAAAAAGTAGATTATTATCCCGCATAATACGTGAAAGAACATGTTTAACTAATGACATATTATAGTTTTATAATGTTGTAAATTGATAAATATGGATAAAAGATGTTGAAAATAAATTAATTAGTATCATGCTACAAAAGATGTAAATTAAAATCATGCTATACTAAGTTAATTTTAAGTTAATTTACATATAAACAAAGTTTTAAAATATCATCTTTTAAAATATATTAAACGTATATCCTTTTTTCAATTAGATTGATATATATTTTTCACTTTTATTTAAGAATTCAACTTTAAATTATCTTTCTTAAGATTTTAGCCTCAAAAAGTCCACTATTTGTGTTTATAGTTACTCTTTTAAAAATTTTACATCAATATATTGAGATTTCTAGATTATGTATTTTTAGTTAAATTTATAGAATTTTTGAATTTTGAATGGTACAAACAATTGTGTGGTAACTTTTTTTTAACATATCACATAATTACCAAAAATTTTATTTTAAATAATATCAAGAATTAATCTCTGAATTTTTCTTATACTATATTATATTCATATCCATGAAGATTCTATCTAATAATGTAATTATAAAAGTTACGTTTGGTAAACTAAAAAGGTGTTTGCGATTGCATATCGAAAAAATATTTGATTATTGTGTTTGCATAACACAAATAATTCAAAAAAATGTTTAGCAAAAAGTTGATGGTTGGATTTTCCATATAGAAAATATGCATTTTTAGAAAAGCAGGCTAGATATCTTTTTGCAAAACACAGTTTTTATTCGCAAAATCCATGTTACAAACACAATTTCAAACACCCAATAAATAACTATTAGTTATGTTATAATGAAACTTATATTTATAGCGTGTGTTAGGTGGTAAAGTTATTTTATAGTTAAAAAATAAGGCATTATTATCATTCATATTTATCGAGATGATCCTATAAAATAAAGTTGCAAGATTGTTATCAAAATGCAATGTATTCAAACGACATAACACAATTGTGTTTAATGTAGATAAATATGGTTATATTTTATTTAAATATATTAAGTAAAAGGATTAATGTGGTGTTTATTACATTTGTCTATACATTTGATTCCAGTGGCGGGGCTACATGGCGGTAAAGAGTGGCTATACCCCACAATGTTTATAAAAGTCTGAATTTTTATACTATTTCTACGTATTACAATAGTTTACTACAAAATTAAGTCATCACTACAAAACGTATACCTAAAATCTTATACAACCTTACCTAACATTTTTGAATTAAAAATTAATTACATAATCTTTTGTTCCTAAATCTTGTAATATAGTTTTACACTCTTAAAAGTTTCATTAACCTCCCGCGTTTTGATATGTGACTACGGTTGGTTTATTTTTTTATTTAATAGACTTAATATTTAAGAACTTAATACATTCAGTCAAATTTTGATACTTTTATTTTAACTTAATAAACAAAAATAAATGTCAACTACCTAAATTTTACTTAATACATACATTTATAAATTTAGCCACTTAATACACTCAACACTTAATGACCAAAAAAAAGTAAAAAATCATTGACCAAAATCTTTAAATACTTAAAAACATTATGGCAGTGGCGAAGTAAAGTTATTGTACTATTTTTACGTATTATAGTAGTTTTCTACAAAGTTAAATCGTCACACTACAAAACATATACCTAAAATCTCATACAACCCAACCCAACTTTGATGAATTAAAAAATAAATTATATAATCTTTTGTTACTTGCAATTTCATTTTATAATTTTAAAAGTGTCATTGACCTTCCGTGTACTTGATATGAGATTAAGGCTTGTTTCTTTTTTGACTTAATAACAATGATAAACGTCAATTACCTAATTTTTACTTAATACATACAGACATTATTTATACATTCAGCTACTTAATATACTCAGCACTTAAGGGGGTGTTTGGTATGAGTGAATCAAAGAGAATGGAAATGTAATATAGAATGAATATAGTGGGAAAAAGAATGAGTATTTGGAAAGAGAATCGATTCCGTCGTTTGGTAAATGCAGAGAATGAATATATAAAAAATACTAAATTTTAAATAATAATCAAATTTAATACATATAACATCACTAAAACAAAAAAAAAAATTTAAATTTACATTCCCATCAATTCTCTACATTTAATAGAGAATTGAGGAAATGGAATCGATTCCCTATTCTCGATTCTCTTTCCCATTCTCCATTACAACCAAACATGAGAAGTGTTTCTCATTCCATTTCCACCATTTCCATTTCATTGTACCAAACACCTCCATAATAAATAAAAAAAATTAAGCCAAAAGACCAAAAACTTTGAATATTTAAACGTTATAAGATAAATTTTTAAAGCTACTTTTTAAATATTTTTCTTTTGGTAACGGGCTATGGAAAAACAAAGACCAAAACCTTTGGTTCTCTTTTTGTGATGTCGACGGGCAAAAAAGTAAAATAAAATAGGATATTAAGTTAAATATATAAGGTTTAATTATATAAAGTACAATCACTAATGTTGTGCTTTCTCAATATATATTAAAGAGAAATAATCACAAATCGTCCCTGTGGTTTGCTCGATTAGCATTTTCGTCCCTGGACTTTTTTTTTATCACTAAGTGTCCCTGTGCTTTTTCATTTCATTGCTAGATGTCCTTACCACTAACAACTGTCATTTTTCCTCCGTTAAATCTCTCATGTGCAAGGGTATAATCGTCCATTACCACAGAGACTATTTATGACAATGATATAAAATCATACATATACAAAACACTCATCTTCTTCTTCCTTTTTTTTTATTCCTTTTCTCAACCACCACCATCACCATTTTAATCTAGTAACAGCAATACCTATTTTGCATAGATCCTACAAGAAACAATAAAAATTGGAACTTTAATTGATCTAGTAACAGCAACTAATAGAACATCATGTGATTTGTAGGAACAATTTTAATCTAAACTAAAAAGTAAATAATATACTATGAAACTGCTAATTAAAACCTACAATATATCTCGAATCTATAATCACAATTTTGTCAATGACCAATAAACCAAGCTTCAAATTCAAGTAAAAAGTAGGCCTTGTCAACACACTAAGTCTACTATTTCATATTTGTTGATATAATACAAAAATCAAGAGCAATATAATCTTACACGATCATTAGTCTACTTTTTGTCAAGGCACTCATTCGTATGAGCTTGTCTCAACTCATCACTCAAATTAGAGATATCAGCTTCACAAATCAGACAACTAATAAAATCGACATCCACATCGTCACCTGCTTCACTCCCTTCTTCTTCTTCATCTAACAACACAAATCCAACAACAAATGAAGCATCGTGGTACCACCCTCTTGATTATGATCTTCCTCAAATCCTTCATCTCCCTTTCCATGCACTTTCTTACAAGCATTTTCACAAACACCTAAACTGCACTCAGCTTTTGATTACAACAACCTACTTTCATTTAAATTTGATGTATTACCAAACCCCTTTTCGATTTCACCTTTTTCTCAATACCCATATCCAATACTCCATCATCGACGACACAAAAAGTAGTCGGCTTGATAGATTTCAAACCCAAATTAAAAAATGGAGTTTCAAATATCTATTTACTCAGTATCCAAAACTGATCATCTAAGTCACAAAAAAAAGTCGGCTCGAAGGAATCTAAACCCAAATCAGATGGTGGGTTTTCAAGATTTTCTTTACCCTATAAACGAAACCCCATTAACGAGATCCCGGAGATCACGGCCTTTTGATTCATCATCCTCATCCCCATTATCAATCTTAGATTGAATTAAAAAGAAAAAAAATTACAAAGAAACCCTCTTGAAGATATATCCCTAAACAGGACTTGGTTTATCAAGAAGATTAATTTAGGGCTTTTGATATTAGGGAGAGAGAAAGAGGGTGAAAGTAATTTATGTGGAATGAGAAATGGTCCCTGTGGTTTGCTTTTAGTTTATTTGGACGATTTTATCCTCACGTGGCAAGCACGTGAAGGGCTTAACGACTGAAAATGGACGGGTGTTTGAAGTAGGGACATCAAGCAATGAAATGGAAAAACAGATGGACATTTGGTGATAAAAAAAAAGTCCAAGGACGAAAATGCTAATTGAGCAAACCACAGGGACAATTTGTGATAATTTCTGTATATTAAATTTGGTAATGATGCTTTTATTTTGATCTAAAGGTTGCAATTAAAAGTTTAAACTCATCTGACGGTTCTTATTTTTTTAAAAAGAATTTAACATCTTGTTATATATCTATTGGTAGATTGTAGACTTTTGTTTAGTTAACTTTTCAAAATTAAAAAGAAAAATCTTGTAAAACAATCAATAAATGAAACCCAGTTTGAAACCCGGCCCATAACCGAGGCCTAAATGATGAAGATTAATTCGAAACTGACTACTAGATTAAAAAAGAAATAAATTCCAACACAAAACTTCTTACACCACCAATTATCCTTTTCTTCTTTTTTTTTTTCTCATTTGTGGAGACAGCATAAAATTCTTTAAGAATGCTACAACTTTTTTCCATAGGAGAGTACTTGTCAATCATATTTGTGATTCTTCTTTCCTGGCATATATGCCTAGCATTGTGTCATCCGACATTTTTATATGTACGTTTCAATTTATGTTCTCAGCTATATCCATTATATTCTTTTTCCTTATCCATATATATTATCTTATAAAAAAACTAATTATAACTTAATTTTATAAAAGATATATTTAACTTAACATTAAATATTATCTAATAATATGTTGATGCTTAGTCATTTGGATCAAACAAAAAAGAGTATAATAAAATCAAGTGATACATTACGATCCGATAAAGTTAATGAAATTGAATAAATTATTTGTCCCATCACATTATACGAGTAAAAAAAAGTAATGGGGAAACCCTAGCCTCAGTAACACAATCAGATACTCATCGACCCACCCCGTATGAGTCATATACTACTTATACTTAAGTAACTTATTTGACATGATTTTTTATATTTGGCTATCATCATCACATCATGTATGTCCTCTGTTTTCTAATTTAAGTTCATACGTACGATTAAGACATTCATCCAAATCTTTTCTTCTTAAGGAGTAGTAGTTTTTATGTGATAATTTTCAGCATAAGGTTTTTATACATTTTGTCTACTTGTTAATAGTGGGGTTTCAAAATTTTCATAACATCATATTCAACTTAAACTCGAATATTAGGATGTCATCAATAAAACCGTAGAATCAATTTTAATTAGGTTTGTCTCTTTCGATTTCCAAAGGTTTTTGGCTTTCCTCCCATGAAAAAAGTTCTTCACTTTATTCTGCAATGTCAAAAAGTTTCAACACAAAATATAATACTTGAGAAAAAGTTCAACTTCGCACAACTGAAGTATTTTACAACATGTTTTAAATGACTTTACTAAAATTTGTTCATTGTTATTATATAATGATTATAGCTAAATTTTCTATATTCCCTTTTGACTAAATTATATTTATCAATATCATCATAGAAGTTCAATATATAATTGCTCTAAGAGATGAAAGAGTGTTGAGTCAAGGATTCGCTGACAACACTTGGTTTTTGGTGAGAAGTTATCAGCAAGTCCAATGACTCTTTGTCAACAATGCATTCTTATCCAAATTGTAAGTCAAGCGGGAAGAATTCAAATAATAAGAAGACATGATTCACATGGTGGTTGTTTCAACTGTCATGTACCTCGTATGACAAAGATGCAGTTGATCAAAAGAGAAGGGTTTCTTTCTCGTTACCCGTTTGGGTAAAGAAGACAAAGGGCGCCTGTCGCAATTACTTCAAGTCAATCGTATCTCAACAACCACCATCCCATCACTATCAAAACAAAAGTTGTGTTGCCCTAATTCCTCCCCTGTATAAGGCAACACAGCCGCACAAAACACTCTGTGTTTGTCACCACAAAGTGTGTGTCACTTGTATTTCTTTCTTGTAATTGTTTAAGTTTCTAGTTAGTCTAAACTTAACAATTGTAAGTTCATTTACTTTCTTATAAGTCAACTTGTAATATCAACCATATATTCATTGTTTAATCAATGACACATATGATTAGACTTGCATAGATTCTTGTATTTGAACTTTACTTTTGTTTTTGTTCTTTACTTTCTGTTTTTTACATTCTTGTTTAGATAATTAACATAAGTTAAACAAATAGTGTACTGTCAAAGAGATAGCGCGCTATCTCACATCAAAGAGTTGTAATTATGAGTTTTACAAATATGAATTAATCAAAGATTCAAGTCCAATAAAATATTTAGCATTTGCTTTGTATAAATTAATTAAAATAAATTGTATCAATATTACCCAAGATATATTACTATATTAGTCATGAATCAATAAACAATATAAACACAAGTTGAAAGTTATATACAATGAACAGATTAAAAACCAGATTTTCTTAAAAAATAATCAACTTTACCAGCAAATAAAACATCAAATATGAAATATGAGCATCTACGGTGAAATCGATAAGTTTATATTATGTGATATATGCAAAACATGACTTTTTGATAAATTGTAGTTTCTCGATAAATATTCATTGACATTTAGTACTTACGAGCAAAATACCCGCAAATTGCGCTAGAATTTTATAACCACTTTTTTAGAAGAATACATTGGTTACAGAGTGTCAAAAATATAGATTATAAGATTCTGTCGATTGTTTAAAACTATATGGTATTTTAGTGTTGTAGTGCGTAGAGTGACATTTTGGGAACCATAAAATATGCTGAAAGAGTCATTTTGGGAAAAAAAAATATGCTTAATCTCTTAATCCAATTTTTATTTTTATTTTTTTTATAATAAGGGATTAAAGATAACAATAATTAAGATACTTAAAATACATAACACTACTTTTAAAATAAAGATTTGAAAGTAGCTTAGAGTTGGCGACACGACGCAGTTAGAAGAAAATATAGAGATGAGAATATCCTAGAGAATATATACGCAACAAGCAGAAAGCAACAGTATATATCATATGTATGTGTGTCTCTTTAAGGCTGCTTAATTTCTGCTTTCCCCATTCATCATTGCTTTCAACATTTTTTCCGAATAGTCTAGCCCCACTACTTAGTTTCTTTTAGTTGCCCACCAAACACACACACACACACACATATATATATATATATATATAATTTTCATTTTATAACAACTACTTTATAAAAAGTTTAGTGATAGTTAACTAAATATATACATAGAGTGAATGGATAGAGTTAAAAGGAAATAGAGTTCACGCTTTTAGTGCAATTATTCTTTCAATATTCAAAATACCCAAATGCAATGATACAATTGAGCTTAAAATCTTTGTTGCGTTACAGCGCAAGTCTTACAAAGCACAATATATAAAACAATTAATATATATGCAATCCCATCAACATAAAGCACTAGGTGATCCTTACACAACATGTTTTTGCTATACACAAAAATATATACATGATATGATTGTACTGTATATGAATCACCTTCTCTAAAACTCCCCTCTCTAAATATGGTTTTGTTGACTATATTTACTTCCATTTCTCTACAACAATTATCATATCACACGTTATTCTTTAAAGGGTACTCAAAATATCAATATGAATTTAATTTTGAAAAAAATGATAACTTTTCAAAATGGGAAATGATAATTGTACCACTAATTTCTATTAATTTACCACAATTTACTAGTTTTATAGCATACAGTACAAGTTGATAATGTTTATATGTGATAAATATATCATTGGTTTTGGTACAAACATCACTTCCTTTTCAAAATATATTGACATATTGAAAAACTTAAATACAAGCTTTTGTTTTATACGCGTACTAGAGTAACTTATAATTTTGGTCCGTTACTTATAATTTTGGTCCGTATTATTGTCATGAAATAACAAGTTTCATCGTAAAAATTTGATCGGTCAACGCTTTTGGTTCAAATCACTAAAGGCCGTTTATTGTAAAGTCACGTGACCTGGGGAATCAAATCACCCATGATGGTATTTTGGTAACCATGGGCGGATCCATCTAGCTAGTAACAAGCCAGGGTGCAATCGAGCCCATTAAAGAATATATATGTTTGTTAAATTTAGTGTAAACTCTCATTTTATCTTAGCGTATATTTGGTTTCATTTTAGTTATGAACCGATTAACTTTGCAAATAAAGATTATATTATTTTGAACTTGTTTGAAGAGATTTTCTTTGATGGTATTGTCCCTATATAATTATGAAGAGGTAGACGAATTGTAAATTGTGGGCATATCCCTTTTGTTACTATCAAACTCGTAATCATAACATTATTGTCATTTATAAACAAATGAAAAGCATTTGGCCTTTGCACAAAGTATAGATTTTTTAAGGCCTATTGCTCTAGTTGACCTTTGCTAGCTAGCTTAATTTTTATACTTTTAGTAATAACCATAATATGCTCTTAATAATAATAAAGTCTTAAAACTGATCGGGGCATTTGTACCTTGTGAAGTAGCGTAATGTGTTACTTGAATTAATGAATGAAATCAATTCAACGGGTCTCAGAACTAAAAGGGATCGGTTGGTACATAGATTTAGAAATTTGATGATGAAATGAAATTTAGAATTTTCAATAACCTATAATGACAGAGAAAAGAAATCCATATTTCATCGATCCCATCAAATTTTCTTAAATTTATTGACTAAACGGGCGATAGATCGAAGTTGCCAAAGAGATTTCGTCATATTTCAGTTTAAAATGATTCATCAACTTGAACATTCAGAATAAACAAAGTTTTAAACATCCGTATTAGAAAATTATTATCAATATCAATACATCTCAAAAAAAAATTTAAGATGTTATTGTACTAATTACTATATATGGTGACTACTCTAATGAGATTTTTGGAAAGAAAAAGAAAAGAAACAAGGGTCAAGTCACAAGTGGGTCTGATGAGCACAAAAATAGTCTCCCACTTACGTAGTTAATATTGAAACGTTTTCTCTTATTAGTGTGGAAGTCCCTAGTTTTGTTGTCCCCTATAAAGACCAATTTCAAAAAGGATAAAAAAAAACCATGGTATAAATGTGTTTATACAAATCCAAGTTTCCTCATCCACCAACCCAATAAACTCCTTTATGAGGTTTTAGTATTTGAAAATACATAGACTTTTGGCAGTGATTTTGGCCATTAGTTAAAGATCAACGGTGCCTATTGATCCGTCATTGTGTTGAAAGTAATGACACATAAATCATAATAATGCATTATTCATCTATGGGTAAATAGACGTGGAACGAATGAAAACCATGGTGCATTTCGTGATATTCTTAAATTGTAAGTTTGGTTTTAAAAACATACAATACAAGCTTATCTGAGTAAGTTTTTTTGAAAAGCAACAATAGATAAATGGTTAGTACGCTTACGTGGATACGTCCATGTCGGTTAGTTCGACTCCAGAGAACGCTCTAAATGGTTTGTTCTGTATGTGTTAGATGAATATGACATTGCTAAAACTCCTTCACCACATTTGCATTTGACAGGATTCAAACCTGGGATCCTTATGAGGAAATCACATTGATGAAAACCTCCTGACCATTGAGCTAAATACTCCAATGACAACTTATCTGAGTAAGTTATCAGATTAATTAACTTAATATTGAAAAAGAAGATCAATTCTCTCGATAGAGACTTAATATCATTTAAGGTATTTAGAGAGGCTTTATAGTAAAAGTTTTTAGATACTCACTCTTGGATGTAGCTACCTTGATACTCACTCTTGGATGTAGCTACCTTGATCTAAGTCAACATTGTTTTAGTTGTTTGTACCTAAAATTTTCTTCATTACTCTGTTTAAAATCTGGGTTTATTTTGAGATATTTGATGTTAATACTTGATATTATTAAAGTTATGATATGTTTTACTTAGTAATTTTTTTTTTAATTTTACTATGATAAGGTTACATTCTTTTAGTTACCGGTCATAATAGTATAATATTGTGAGAACGGTATGTTCGATCCGATATTCAAATCATTGAATAAATCCCCTATAACAAACCGTTGGAGATGATCTTGCCAATTTAAGTTAGATATGGTCCATAAATTCATAATGCTAAGTATTTTAAAACCGGGAAATGATATCTTCCAGGTAAATAACCTAATAATTCTTTTAAAAATGTTACTTATTCGTTCTCTTTTTTAATCTTATACTTCGATTCTACTAAGTGTCATAATTACATAATTAGGAGGCTTTTTACGAGAATTTTTAAAAAAATTATCATTTTTCTTTAAATCATAAACTTTAGCAAAATTAGCAAAAGATTTATCATTTTTCTTTAACTAGAAGCGATAAAAAAAAAATCACAAATAGGGCAAAATTAAAATCCATGTAAAATAAATCCAAAAGGAAACAAAATATTAAAACCTATAGCAAAATTTTAAAAATTCATGAAAAATTTAAAAATACATGACAAAATATAATTTCGGGAGGGGCATTGGCCCCCTTGGTACCACCCCTGCTTTTAACCACATCTAAGATACGAAATTGGGAAATACAAATAATTTTTGTACCCACGTATATATCAGATATTAAACTGATTTTCATAAATAGTTTGTCCCACTCCTCTCTTACTTGTTGTCACCTTTTAAATATGGGTAGAGATCCTCTCAAGCTATTTCAACTTGAAGAATAAAGTTGAATAATTTTGATCATTGAATTATAAACAAAAATCAAGTTTCAAAAATGATTATTGAATCTAAAGAGTTTTTTTCCAAATTGGTGTAGTGGAAAAAATTATTTAACAAACTAGTATGGTTTCAAAAATATTTATCAATATGGGTTAAAACTTAATTTTATTTAATATTTATGTTTGTTAGACTTAAAAATAAAACAAAACATTCTCTATAATGGTTGCTTAAAAAAAACATTTATCTTTTTCAATCCTATCTCACCGGTAGGGATGAGAAAAAAAAACCGAAACCTGTGACCCGACCCGTTCGAAGGGCTAACAGGCTGGATCACGGGTCAAGCTTTTGTTGCATTTTCGGGTCACGGGTTGGACCGGGCCGGGTCAAGCCAAAAACCGGTAAAAGGTGAAAGAAACCCGTGACCCGCCCGAACCGAACGATCACGAGCCGGGTTACGGTTTCGATTTTCATGTACTTGCGGGTCGCGGGCCGGACCGGGTTTTCGCGAGTAAAATCATACTAGTTTGGTAAATAATTTTACCCATTACACCAATTTGGAAAAAAAACTCGAATCTAAATCCTTATTTTAATCTAATGGTTAAATTCTTTTAACTTTACTCTCTAATAATCAAAAACCAATTAACTTTATCCCTAAAGTCTCCTACCTTTAATAGTGCAAATGAATATATATAAATGAGAGGACTGAATTGACATTTGATACACAAGAAAAGTTTGATAAAGAACTTTATGAAAAGCGAAAACCCAGGGACTAAACTTGCGACTTGTGTCATCATTTGTCTTGCTTTACTCAAGTAAAATTCCTTTATCGTACCAGATTAAGAAAGTGCTTACATTAGGTAGCGTTTGCTAGCCGCCACATTTACCAAACATGACTAGACGCATAGAAACAATCACATAAAAAAAATACTCGAATTATTAGTATGCAAAATAAAATCGGTAAACATCAAAATTCTTAAGATTACTGTTAGTTATTTTCACAATATCGGATCAGAATAACATGAGTTAATTCAACTTAATTCAAAGTTGATGTTAATATCTCCTATCTTGGAAAAAATATATATAAAAGAATGTTTTACAACTACTTTAAGGCTCGAACACTGTGAATATCGCGTTGTGATTCAGTGGATGGCAATGACCAAACATGAAACAACATGGTATGACGCTATAATAACCAGTTGAGTTTATTTTCATATGAAATTGCTATATGCCTATATGCATTTTAATATAAAAATTAATATAATTTATTTAGTCTAATTATAGATAAACATGAAAATGAGATCAAACATGTTATTGGATTAGGGTAGTGGCGGTATCAAAATTTAAGTTTTGTCATGTTATTTTAAATTCTTTATAGATTTTTAATATTTTATCCCTTTTAAATTTATTTTTTATGAATTTTTTAATTTTGTCATCTTTAAGAATTATATCTCTGAATTAAGGAATTGCTAATATATCAACCTAGAGATTGTTAGTAATATATATAAATATAATATATATATATATATATATATATTATTTTATATAAAAAAAACTCGATTATCTTTGAATTTTGATGTTAAAGAGTAGAATATTTTATACACATGCAACTCATAAAGTTGTTTATTAACCCGTAGATTAAAAGTAACGATGATGAAAAATAATTAATGAATTGAAAATTATATTTCATAAAATATATCATTTAAGAAAAATGCTAACTATACCCTTAATGTGCATAAAATTAGAAATTATATTCTTTACAACAAAAGGTAATTCTTGAACTTTATAATTAAATTGAAATTATTTTACATCATATCCTTAATGACTCTAATTTGTACATATTTTAAGTCTGTTAAAGATACATATCATGCTCACAAGGAAACGAAATCCAAAGAATAAATACAAAAATATTCTCGTAACATATATCTACTAACGTTATCAACAAAATCTATTTTTAACACGGAAATTTAATAAGGTGATGTGGAAAACAGACAACGCTTAAGAGGAGGTTCCGAGTAGCCGAGTCCCACACCGACAATAAATACGTCTGCATTCATTGATTTTCTATATTCATTACAATCTCTTTTTCATACCAAAGTAACAATCGAGAAAAGTATATACCTCTAATATTCTTTATTGTAATCCTAATTATTTGATTTTTATAAATAATTATATTATATGAGGCTATGAGTTGTTTATTAACTGGATTCATAAAATAAATATCGGTTATTCTAATATTTACCATCGAGTCATAATGTCATATATTGAGTATATATATGTTAGTATATGTATTTAATACGTTTCATTTAAAAAAAAAAGCTAAACATGATAAACTATAACTTAGAATAGGAATAAAGTCATCACTAACGTTTTGCCGTTTTGGTGTGGGGGGGGGGGGGGGGGGGGTAATAGAGAAAGAATGAATGATATCATTCATTCTTTAATATATTAAAATATGTATCCCAAACAATCACACCAAATCAAAGGTTCTTCACCAAATGGATGATATCATCCCTTTTGAAAAAAAGGAACTTAAATTACTCCCTCATATTAATTTAATATGAAAATATATATATATATATATATATATATAATAGAATATGCAAGATACGCACTCAATTAGAAAATTTGTCAACAATAGAACTTGATGTTATTGATTTTAAAAGTATATATAAAAATTATTTTATTACACCCAAATTTATGGTTACTTTCTGTAGTTAGTATATACGTGTATAACCTGCGATTTCAAAATGTCGATAACAAATGTTAAATTTGTAATCAACATCTGCGACAATTATGTATATATTTTATACGCATCCATTTATATATATATTATAAATAATAAAATAATGATAATAATAATCGCTTGATATATTATATTTTCATCAATATTTAAAGTAAATGAGTGAGTTATATAAAACGAGAATCCACTAAAGTTATTTTTAACTTTATTAATAGTTGAAAGCATAATAATCATTGGATAAAAATAAAGGGTTAAGTTTTAAAATTAATCTTTAAATCTTAACCTTTAATTTTAATATAAAAGTCAGAATTCAACTTAGAGGATTTCAATCTACTTATGTGGCCGATGTTAATAGTAGGGGTTTCAACCTTTATTTTTTGGCTTTTTAGCTATTCAAGGCCTAACCTTGTGCTCAATAGATGACTTCTGCCTCAACACATCTCGAAAATTTCTCACTAATTTCCCGACACATGTAATTCAAATTTTTTGGTTAAATTTAATTATCGTGTTGTTATTAGCTGGAATTATTAAGTAATTATCTATACTACTTATTTAAAAAAATACCTTCATGTTGAAAGTCATATTGGTGAAATGTCTAAAATGTCCTTCCATGTAATATTTTCATCTACTACTCTTAAGATATGTAATATTTTTATTTAGCATTAAAATATTTTTACTTACACTACTCCTTAACATTAATGATTAAGTTATACTATCAATCCTTTATTTTTTTAAAATATCCCAATTAATAATCTACATCAATCGATGTCTCATTTATCACAAATAATCGCATTTACCACCACATCATCGACGCCACAACTACCGCCGCATTGCGCGGGTAACGTGCTATCAAATTAAAAATAAATATAATGACTCATTTGAAAATTATCTTGATCGACATTTTCATAAAAATATATATACAAATAGGATACATATATCACATTTAGCACATTACCAATCTTTTTACAAATTTACATTTACCTAAACAAATTTAGTTGCATTGTTTTATGACGCCAGAAAATCCAATATATCCGACCACAATTATCAAAAATAAACCATTTCTCTTCATAAATCGTTATGGCTTCGTCACTAAGAAAAATCAAAATTAATTGAATTTGAATTCACTAACTCGAATTAATAGTATTAATTAGATTAAAATTCGAATCCAAGGAGTCTCGTGTATCACGCTCAAGCTAACTTCTTTCTTTTTTGCCTTTTAATCCCACCATTAAAATTTCTTCAATTCTTTCTTCCTAGCTCCGCCGTTTTTAATTTAATTTTATCCTCACCACCGGCCGGAAAACATACAAAAAACTACTCGTAATTAAGAGTAATAGGCACAAAAAAACCTATGACAAGGAAAATATAACTATCTACTTTAATTACCGCAATATACACAACAATGTAAATTACGGTGTATGAATAAAAAGTTGCGGTAAGTATATCAAATTCATGGAAAATATATATTTAATCTCAAACTTTTTCATTCATCAAAACCTGGTTGATACATAACTCTTAACTATATATCTCTAATCTCACATGCATATTCCCGAAAACAAAACAAAATTGTGGGGACTCATTATCAAAATTTATGTTCCTCTGAATTTAAAGAGGAACGACTATATATAAATATAGATATAAAATTAATTAGCAATATCTGAAGGTGTTGCTAAGTAGGTAGGAACTTCATCTCCAGCCATGATAACAGCTAATTTAGGACTAGAATCTATTCCATCACCACCATTGTACACATTAGTTGTCACCTTTTGTGAATCATCAACAACACCGCTTTCGATATCTTCAGTTCGCCTTTTTCGTTGAGAACAAGCTAGGATTATCAAAGCCACGGTTATAAGTGCAAGAATTACTGATATTCCACCAAATAAATATATCAATGGTGAATCAAATCTCCATAAAGAAGCTCCCGATGATGACCCCATTATGGTATAATGAAAATTGTGAGAGAAGAAGAGGAGAAATGACTATGTGTTTTCTATGGTGTGAATTGTGAGGATTGTATAAGAAGAGAGACATACATTTACATTTATAATGGCAGATGTGCAAAATGTTATGCACAAAATACATATCATTAAAACAAAAGTTAATCATAATGGGGTATAGTAATGTATTGAGCCATAAATAAAGGTTGGATTCTTTTCCATTTTTTTAGATAATTGTTTATTTTAAGAAATTTCTCGGTGCTTGAGAATACACTACTGAAATTTTTCTTTATAAACATTTAAAATATGTGTTAAAGATTAACTTTAAATAATGCACATATAAATTTTTATGTAGAAAAAATAAAATTTTAGTTAAAACAAAAGTAATATGTAATTCAAAATTAATGTATCAAAAGTTTAAATACAATTTTTTTAAGGAAAATGATAGGGCTATCATTAACAATTTATTACATGCTTAAAAACTTGTACATTATATATTAAAAACCGCCCTCTGATTTTTCTAACAGCAAGGTACAAATTTTAATGCACTCAATTAGTGTTTACTGACAACCCTTAGAGCTGTCACTAACAAAACCCTTTTTTTAACGGTAAATACTTTCATAGGACAAAGATGTTTTTTAGAGGAAAAAAAAATTTTCAAAATTTTTGATACAAAGATTGGATATGTCTTGTATTATCATTAATATTTGTCGTTTACATTGGTGGTCACTGGTCAAAAACTCAAATTTACTTTTAAATTGCTGGCTGTCTAACTAATGAGAATGACGACATGATGGTAATACTAGTTTTTCAGGTCATGATTAATTATCACTTTGATCATAAACATAAATAAAGTTACAACTTACAACTAAACTTATCTAAATTATCGTTTTTTTCTCATATTATAACTTTTACAGCGGCACTTAATATGGAAAAAAAATAATAATAAAATAAAATAAAATAAAAAAACATTTAAACTTTTCTTATTAAAAATCTACCCTTAAATTTTATGATAATATACAATTATTTAATATATTTTAATTGTATCCTTAAAGGTTGCGTTAAACAAAACCTATCCATATATCATATATTATCATTAAAGTGTAATTAAATGTGACAATAGCCATTGGTACCCGTCACCCATTATAATTAGGGCTCACAGGGAAAATCTTAAATGACGAGGGTTTGATCCTTAAAGATGCCCATATTTTATGAGAATTAAGTAGAGGTGTTTCACCGGCACCCAAAGCCTTAGGGTGGTATCCAAGCTAAGGGATACCGGAGACAGGGTACCTTCCTTCAACCTTTTTAAGTGTAATTAACAAAAATAAATTAAATTTTTATTTGTACTTTGACATTTTGAAATTAAATATAACACTTTATTAAAAAATAATTATATCACATGAACTTTACCTTTAAATACCGAAAAAAATAACCATTTGAATTAAAAAATAATGAGAATCTTTAAATTATAATTTGATATGTTCATATGTGAACGGCGTAATCAAATTTTTTTACATGTAATCGAACAAATCATATTATGCGTATTTAATATTACATATATTTATATATGAATATTTACTAGAAAATTTCGGACCCCGCGTTGCGGGGTTTCAATTGTTTTGTTGAAATGGTTACGTTATTTTAGTATATTTGTGCTAAACCTTCACCGCTTAATTAAAAATAATTATGTCATGAATATGTTTATTTAAAATTGTGCAAGAAACCAAAAAATAACTCGTAGTGGAAACATCAACATATTAGTTCTATGTTTAAATGGATGCGATGTAGCAAAATGAGTGGTACTGAGTGTGTCACAAAAAGATTGGATGACTCAAAATGAAAAAAATGGGAAAAAAAAACCCAAAAAGCAATCCGTAATAAGAAAATCCCGGAAAATGATGTAATGTGGCGAAATCCGAATAGCAATACGGGGTGTAACATTAACGAATAGCAACTCGTCACGTATACGAATTGCTATTCACAAAAGAAAAAAAATGTGCAAAAATCAATAGAAAAACTAAACGAAATTCAATATATAAAATCATCCAATTAAAAAATACTATGTGGTGATAACGTGTAAGAATATTAAAACCCATGGTCACTGTTCATAACCATAGGCTTTAATATATATATATATATATATATATAGTAATTACATAAAATAGACCCGATGTAAATAACTTATAGCCAAGGTGTATTATTTGGTTACTTAATATTAAACTTGATTGATTTTGTTTGATTTGCGAAACATCACACATTATTATAATCTAAAATGTGAATTAGTAGGTAAATTGAAAGGACCCGACTCGATAAACCAAAAATACAAAAAAAATTTCCCCCCCACTGCGACTCTGTGGGGTTAGGACACCTCCACTGCGACTCAGTGGAAAATTTCTGACCTACGAGGTGAAAAACCTCCCACTGTGCCGCAGTGGGTCTAGACCACCGAGGTGAAAAACCTCCCACTGTGCCGCAGTGGGTCTAGACCACTCCCACTGTGCTGTAGTGGGCATTTTCTGACATGCACCTGATGCAAAAAACCAGCCATTTGACACACCAAACAACTCCAAACTATAATATTCATTTGCCCAACTTTCACAAACTAAATTTCAAATATTCTAACAACTATAAAGCACATTTCAAACACAATTACACATCAACGAGTACACCAAATCAGGTTTCCATCAAACGGGTCATTTACCCACTTTGACACTTTTTGACCAAACTTATGTATTCACAACTATCCAAAAACTTTACAACTGGAACATTTACAAATTTACCCAAAAGCATGACCCCAAATTAAAATGTACCATGAGCCAAGAAATGAGGGACAACTAAGCTTCTATACCAAAAGATCGTCATTCGCCCGAGAATGACCTAATTACCTTCAAGACGTCCAATCGCTTCAAACTCTAAATCAACTACCTCAATCAACAATCACTAGTTCCTTCCTCCGGAACTACCTATATAAGAGGGTAAACATCTAAATATAAGCAAGCTTAGTGAATATACTTGCATACATTACGAATACGAAGGAGGGCATAGTACAAGGACTTTCACATGTAACCTATGGCATCGTCAGTCACATTCACATATTCACCTTGCACACAGACAATAATATATGGATCCATATAAGCTAAACAATCATACCATCTATCTATCGGGATTCTTAATCCCCGGAGGTTCTTTAGGCCTCATATCACATCAACTATCGGGATTCTTAGGCCCGGAGGTTCTTAGGCTCATAAACAATGCCCCACATGGGCTTAACGCCGAACCAATTACCATGCTTGGAACATTCACATCTCATGGTAATTGGCCCAACGTATACATAAAGGTATGCAAGAACTCACTCCTCCGCAACAGACCACAACGCTAAACGAACAAGTACAAGCAAGCCTCACCTATGATCATATCGTAAAAATGCATAAGCTTACATTCACAACTATGACTAGCTCAACAACTATCATACTCAATCACTAGCCTTTTCAAACCCAAAACCCAACCCATTTGTCATTGAGCTTCATTTTCTTTAACAAACACATAGGTAGTTCAATCTACCATTTTCATCAACAATTCCATAACTAGTCAAACTCATCTTTTCTCAAGAACTCAATTTTCACCTGCATTCATTATTTTCATAATTAACATATCATTTAACTCAACGATAACTAGGTTAACTAAGGAATTGGGGAAAATCAACCATAAATCAATTTTCTAGTAAAACCCCCAAATTGTTCACTCATGAACCCTTATTCCAATAACAAATGAAATAATGAAGTAGAAATCAATACCTCACAATAGAAATATAACTTAGTTTTCAATTCACCAATTTTTCCCTTTTTCCTAGCAAATTTCGGCCACCATCTAAAGCCACCAAAACCCTAACTTTCAAACTCTTGAATGGAGAGAAATTGATGGTGATGATTGTTAGGGTGTTTCTCTAACTTGAAATTGAAGGTATTTTTGACTTTGATTTTGGAGGAACTGAGGATGATTGCATGAGGAAGAAGAAGAACAAGAATAATGGGGTGAGTTAGGTGAAAGTGTAAGTGTCTGCACATTCCATGGTGCCACGACCTATTTCAAGTTTTGAGGATTTTACCGCTATCCGTTAAAGTTCCAACTAAATTAACCCCGTATTCAAAAATAAAATGCTAGGAAATTAATTTAATGTCAAAACTATAAAAATGAGTTAATTTCTTTTACCTTAAAATCTCGGGTGTTACATAAATACATAGTGATAATTTAACTTATTTGAGTTACTTCTTTTCTTTAATGGATTTGAGTGACTTATTATATATAGAGGGTGTTTTGCAAACGCATAATCTATTTTGAAAACGCAGGTTTTGTTTTATAATCGCAATAACAAACACCCCCATAGATGAGCATTTTTCTTCCCAATTTACGATCCCATTAATCGTCTCAATCTTAGTATCGGGAAATGGTGCCTAATAGGACCAGGACTTGTACCCATTTTTCTTGGTTTGCGGGACTTGGGACCACGACACAAGGAGATGGTACCGGAAAATGATACCGAATGGAAAATCGGAGTGGTATCGGTACTAAGTTTTGGAAAAATTCGATCGGTATCGTCGGTGTCGGGATGTGACCGGTCCATCCCTATTTATAACTAATCTATCTAACCTAGACGAATACTCGTCGATGCGGCGGCATTGGTGGTAGCGGCTGCGTGATGATGGCGACGATGAGTAGTGCTGGGTGCAACGTGTCTTGTAGTTTATTGATGTGAAGATCATACCGAAACCATAAAACATGCCTTGCCAGAATGTTAATCGGATACTAAAATAAATAGGAAATAAATATGTAATGCTGTCCTTGTTACGTACGTAACTTCTATTACTTACTATAATAAAGGAGTTGGATGTGAATAGGGTTTTTTGTCTTTATCTCCGTTTTCAATATAAATATGAGAATTAGCAATTGTAATACAAAATATGGAATTAGCTTAGTGGTTGGTCTCCATGTTTATGGGGTGAAGGCCTCAGGTTCAAACCCTTTACCCTTCTTTTATTTTTTTTATTTTTATTTAGTAATAAAGTATTTGCACTTTAGCCCCTCCTTTTTTCTTTTATTATTCTGTCCCCCTGTTTCCTTTTTATTACTTCAACCCCCTAACTTTATATAAAATTTTTTTAATGTTTGTAATTTGTAACATTTTGTTTTTTTACCTTTATTGTATTTAAAATTTTTTTTTAGAGCTTTTTAAAATGTTATAAAATTTTTAAAAACCTATACATTTTTTAATTTTCTTTTTTTTTTTTGGTTTTTTTTTTGCATTATATATCTTTTATATTCTTTTAAACATTTGGTTTTTATACTTTTTTATATGTAACGTTTGTTTTTTTTATAACTTCTTCATTTGGTTTTCGTTTTTTTTTTTTTTTATTCTCTTTTTTATTTTTTGGTTTAATACATTTCTTTTGTATTTTTAAACTTTTGGTTTTCAATACTTTTTGTCACCTATAAATTTGTTGTTTTTTTTTACCCCACTTATAAACGTAAACGTATTCAAAAATTTATGTCGCCAATCGGGCGACATGAAATTCCTAGTTTGGAATATTGGCGTATTTGTTGCTGCATTTGTTTTTTTTTTTTTTTTTTGGTATGTTGTAACAGTTGTTAGGTGATATATTGCTGGGCTTGACGCATCTCATGGACCTGTAGGATGTGGCCTGACTGTTGTATGGCTAACATAGGCCTATTATAATTTAATTACATTGTGCTTTGTAGTAGCATTTCGTGGACTAATCATTTTATCACCATTTAGGCATTTAATCATTTATTAATAATATATATATATATTTTGCCTTTATTCAAAAAATTTAATATGATAGTGTAGTTATTATATACGAGTACTTTATTATTAGAAACATGTCTAGGAAAAGTTTGTTCTTATGTAACAAATGGGCAAAGATTTATGTGAGGTATAAGCCTTAAAAAACTTATTTATTTCTTGTTTTTAAAAGATTGATTAGACGTGGAGAAAGAAAGTGGGCATATGTGCTTTGATATATCATGTCACTTTTGTATTTCAAGAATTAAAGTTGAAGTTGAAAACAAGGAATATTTAATAAGCATTTGTGGCTTATTGTTTTTGAAAGTGTAATTTTATCGATAAAGATAGACAAACTTTACTTTATAGCGAATTACTCCACACTACATGTCTACATTCGAGCGCAATTGAACTAGAGTAAAATATAAACTAAAGTATCAGTTTTAAAAGTTTATTAGCTTATAACCCGCATGAAATACGAAAAAATCATATAAAAATAGTTAAATTTGTACATATAAAAATTGGCTAAAAGATATAAAAAATTGAGAAAAGAAAAAATATACCGTAATGAGGAAAACTTTTTCCTTTAATAATTATATATATCTTGTATTTTAATCATCTTGTAAAGAAAACCCTAATTAGAATGTGAATGATCGATGATAATCATCATATTTAAAAAAATCAAGAATATGTAAACTTGTAAATAAGAACCCTTACTAAAATATAGACCGGAGTTATAAAATATTCATTTAAAAGAGCGTTTCTCATATTATTTTGTTATTAAAACATCGAACATGATTTTTTGTAAACATTCGTTTGATCGCACTTAAAAGATCTATATTTCTATATTGCTTGCAATCTATAAGCAATCTATATTATGAAAACAATAGTTGAGAGTTGCAAAAGGTCGAAATGTATGAGTGTTCGAAAAAAAGTAGTGGAAGTTGCATGACTAAAAACGTTGTCTGACTAAAAATCCAGCCAAAGATAATGTAAGCATTTTGATCCAAGGATGATAGATAAATTATAAACTTTAATGTAAGGTCTACATTTTTAATTTTTCTATTTAAGGTTCTCTTTTAATATAATTACTAGCTAATTAACCCAGGTTTAACCCGGGCATATCAATCAAAGTTTTATAAAATCGTATTTTCGCCACTGAAGTTGCGAAAGTCTAAGAACACTCGTCTCCTCAAAATAGTATATCTTATAAGTTATAATTAGTTTATTAACTCGCATAATATGTGAATAATTAAAAATATGTTATCATAAGATAATTTAGACGATGAAACTTATAAAACAATGTATAACTTAATAGAATTTTTTTCTACAAAATATATATCTTTAAAATTTTTTTATAAAATAACAAAAACAAAAATGCAATAAAATTTAAGAATAAAAGTGTTTATGACATCATAAGTAAATTAAAAAAAACAAACTTAATATTAAGATATAATTTGGATGTGACAAATAAGCAATATTTATGGAATGATGATGTTACAACAATTCTCTTTTATTTAATATAAAGATAAAGATAAGAGATTTTGTTTGTAAAGCAACTAGATTTTTATCCTGTATATACAAACGGTTAAATTAAAACAAATAATATTAAAAAAAAAATTTAATTGTTTTTGTGCGTAGTTTTATGTGTAGTGATATTTTTAAATTGTAAAATTTCAACTCTTTTCGCTTTCAATTAGATACGATACATGAGAGCCTAATAAAAGAATGCTTATGTCAATATTATATATTCTATCAATTTATATAAATTGTTCCTGATTGTGATTGACAGAAGAATTTTTTTTCTTATTATACTATTAAGATTAAAATAAAACTGTTTTTTTTAACCAGTGAAATAGTATAAGTTTTGTGGTTTTGTGGACAAGGACACGTACGATGATTTGTAAGTATAAATCTTGTGATAGAGACACACATGTTGTTTTTGGATATAAATTGAACAGATATTCCCATTAAACTTTTGTTTCAAGAGTGTTTGCACAGAGAATATTCCCATTAAACTTCTTTTGAACAAATATTCTCATTAAACTCTCGCATACAATCGATAAGACCATCAAAGGGAATGATAACTTCCAAGCTAAAATGCTACAAGTTAATGATTGATCATAGATTCATAGGCTTGTATTACATAGATTTGATCAATCAAAAAAGCAAATGTATATTATGTACCTAATTAACTATGATAAATGAGAAACGAAAAATAAAAGAGTTTATTTCTTAATCTATGGATAATTGTTTAGAAGAGCAGTAATATTATTATAGTGTATAAAGTACAGTATAAATTTTTATCTGTAAGTTTTTTCCATGTAGATTATTAGTGCCTTCCAAATTAAACGTCTACAATGAAAATAACGAATAGTGATCGGTTGCTTTTTCGTCGCACTGATGTCGTCATCCTCTACATATTGACAACTTGTAAGGGTGGAGGGAGTGATATCTCTCATCCTCTCATCTATCTTCAATTATCTAATTAATCAAATTAATCTACCTCTTTAAAATCCTCAAAGCTTTTTATTAAACTTTTTTTTAATGACAATCATCACTCTCAACTTTTTCTTAAAATTTTCATTATTTATCTTTAACATTAATAATTTTGCATTACAAACGCTTCAAGAATATAGTTAACTAAATTATATTAAAAACTAACATTAATATTAATTAAAAAGTTCGTTACACAAACATTAAAATACGATAATACTTTTAAAAATCATAATTCCAACCATACTTGTTGGCAATATCACGCTTTCGCTTGAGGACCCATAATTCCAACATTTCCGGGTCCGTGACTTAAGATATTTTTCAACGGCTTGTTGATGTAACATTGTGTTCTCGTCTAACAATTGCGCTTTCTTCGCTGTGTAATCTTGAACCATATCATTGACACTTGACTTGGATGACGTTTCACTGCCGCTTTTTTTTTTCCTTTTCTTGATCGGTTATCAATGGGAGACGATGGGTCTTCATTAAGATTCGGTAAAATTAGGTCATCATTGCTGGGGCGTCGAATTATTGGTTGTGGCTGCCGAGCTATGAGTTGTTGTTGATTGTGTGGTCGATCGAGCTGTTGTTGACATGATGATTGTGATTAACGACCAATGGGTTGTTGTTGATGGTTTGTTCGACCGGTTTCACTTCGAATTGCCCGTCCACGACCTTTCATCTTTGCGTATGTGTTATTCATTCTAGGATCCATGTTTTTTAGGTTAATTGTGTGTGTATATATGTTTCATATATATGTATATCAACCCTATGTATGTATATATAAAATGGAGGTTTGTTTTTTTTATACAAGAAGAAGCCCTGAAGTTCAAAAACTATACAAAAACCCCCCCTAAAATGGTCACTTGACCGTTTGAAATTTTTTCACTTCACCCCTGCAACGGTCAACTTGTATCATCTTCACCCATCTCCCTACGAGCTTGAAGCTCGCTCACCCCAACTCGCACCCATCTCGCGTTCGTGGCACCCGAAGCTCCCCCAACTCACTGCAACCCTCTCCATCTCGCACATGAGCTCGCGTTCGACTCCCTCCCCCTAATTGTAACATACGAAATTAAAATCAATAATATTATTGATTGTTTTTTCATTTTCTAGTTTCTGAACGTTCAAAATATTTCATTGAATAATGACTAGTGGATAAGCTAGAAGTACATAATTTTACATGATATATTTTAATCTCAATTTTATCTTAATATATACTAAAATACAACTCAATTAAACTCAATTAACCCTCCCAAAATTTCAAAATTAACTAAAGCAATACATGTTTAAATTAATTTACACTTTTTGGTTTTTCATCACCAATTTACATTTTTTGGTTTTTTCATTACCAATTTACACATAAACCCAATTTAAAAATGATTAGTTTACACTTTTTGATTTTCCATAATCAATTTACACTTTAGCCCAATTTAACTAGGATAACTATTGTTATTAAAAATTATTCTTATATAAACCGAACCCTACAAATAAAATCACAACACACGAAATAATTGAAAACCCACGAACCAAATTCTACTTTTATTGCTCCTAAAAACCATGGTTAACGAAATTAAAATTACTATTTTGTAATACATTAATGAGAACTCGGTCAATTGTGTAATCAATGTTAACATATTGCTTTTTTGGAAGAGTTTTTATGAAAGAAACGATGCTACACCATTTAGCCTTGATATATGATTTAACATTCAGTATTTAAATTTGAATATTTTAATTCTTTTTTAAGTATATATTATGAGGTATAATTATTTTTTTTTGTTTTATATATTAATTTTTATATTAATAATATTATAAACACGATTATTTCAATTAATAATGACAATTAATGGATTAGGTTTAATGGCCCGCGGCGACTCGAGAAAGTCGAGAATATATTTATTAAAAATAGAATAGACAAATGAATGCGCAAATAAAGTTAAACTATGGTGTGACTGTGGACTTGTGGGCAAATTAGAGTCGCACAATCACATTGAGTGGGAGACACATATGACACGAAATGATTTTTTTTCTACACGAGAAAAGGTACCGCGTAATGCAACATGTGGCGGTAAAGTGGAGACGACAGATGATGGTGACATTAATGATGATAATATAAAATGATAATGTCAAGATAATTAACGTAAAATGATAACATAGTTAATGAAAAAAGGCATTAATAAAATATGAGATATGTGTGAAAATGTTTGGTTTTATGTAAGGGTGTTTTAGGGTTTATGTTACATGCATTAAAAGGTTAAGGGTAAAAAAAGTAATTCAAAGGCTGAATTGTTTAAATGGAAAAAAAAAACTACTTTCTTTTTAATAAATAATATAGATAATTTATTCGGAATGGCAAATTTTTCCCATAATTACCATTTATCTGTGTGTCATTTAGGTCTCATTAGTCAACAAAAGTGATGAAATTAGAATTGAATTTTATTCTTTATGTTTGATCGTTCAAAGATGAAAAAATTATATTCCGCTAGAGTATAAACATTTCATCATTTGACGGAATCACCAATATTCTTTGGGTTTAGGAGAAAGAATTTCATTCCTTTCGTCACTTGAATATTTAAAAAATCAAAAGGGAAATTATAGAATGACAAACAATTAACAAATATTTATAAACAAATTTTACAAACTCAAGTGTCATCATTGAAACCAATAGAATTATCTTTATCTTTTTCTTTCTTCAATATCTATTATTGCTTGATTGGTTCACATGAGTTTTTAAAGATAATTTGTAAACATTTGTTTGTCATTATAGAAGTACTCAAATCAAAAATATTTCCATCAAATTTCAATTCCTTTGAAAGTTTTTTTTTTATTCAAGATCATTTTGTGAAAAAGCACGCCTTTATTCTCACCACGTTAAGGTTGTTTGCCAAATCAACAACCACCAATCAATTATATCACACCACGTTACACTAGGGGTATCTTCTAAATCTACTATGTGGGGCTCGGATGTGAGTTTTTCCCCAGGTCTCGAGTTCGAATCTTGGGTTTCTCATCTCAAGATATTTTTCATTAGTAGAGGGTTGGAAGTCCAACAAATCGCTGGTTAAAATTGTTTTCAATAAGTCTGAATTGAAACTAACTTTAAAAAAAATTGTCCTAAACGAAAAAGGTAAACCCTATATATTATTTTTACATTTTTATATTAAAATACACATTTAATATATACAGTAAAACATATTTTAATATTAAAAATCCAAATAATTAAAAAAAAACATTCAATTACTTAAAAAAGTAATAATAAATGGAAAATAATACAGAAATTACTTAAAAATGTAATAATAAATGGAAAATAATAAAGAAAAACAATAGTTAAACAACATTTTAGTATAAAACCTAAAACCTACCTAATTAAGCATTATATTGAATTGTACTCTGAAGTAGGGGTGAGTATTGGTCGGTTTGGATCGGTTTTTGGCTAAAACCGATCTCCGAACCGATCAATTCGGTTTTTAGAAAATCAAAACCGTTGGATTCGGTTTGGTTTTTTCGGTTCGGTTTGGATCGGTTTCGGTTTTTGTTCGTTTTTTTTTATAAAAAAATTTACTTTTTTGTTTATAATGTTATATATTTAATTTTCAATTATTAACAAAAAAACTATGATATAGAAACTAAAATAAAGATATGCTTTTTAGTAACTAATTATACTTTTTAGATGTTAAAATTGATATAACTTTTATATAACAAATTGATTTAATTGTACGTTTTCATCTAAAACATATAATTTATATAGATTTGTACATTAAAAAGATAAAAAGTTTAAATATATTAACATATTTACAAATTATAAGCAATAAATATAAATGTAATATGATATAAATATAAAATAAATTAAAATATAATGGTATCGGTTCGGTTCGGTTTTTGATCGGTTTTTTGGCATATGAAATCGAAAACCGAACCGATCCGTTCGGTTTTTGGAAAACAAAAACCAAACCAATGGATTTCGTTCAGTTTTCGGTTTTGTCGTTTTTTTCGGTTTTTGGTTTTCCGGTTCGGTTTTTGCTCACCCCTACTCTGAAGCAATTAATTAAGTGATGTGCGTCTTTATGTTGAATCAAAATTCAAAAGGGGGAAAAAAACTTCAATGATGAAAGAGCAAATTTTATGTAAACGAAGATGCAAAGAAAATGTTAAACTGAAGTTCTTTCACAAAAAAGAAAATAAATAATGTGAATCATCGATCAATAGATAAATTCATATATAGTGAAGCCTGTAACTGAGATATCATAGATTCAAATTCTGGTGTAAGCAAAATGCTCACGAAATTAAAACAAGAGTTTTTTAATATGGATTTCATGTAGAATTGAAGTTCGGTATATAATGAGGCATAATACTGGGCCCAAATTTCTCATTAAATAATTAATAATAATAATAATACGTTTCTAGGAAGGTGCTAAAGTTTTACAGAGTTTATACATAGCAAGATGAAGGATCAGTCTGCCAATCAAAGCCAAACGAGTTTACCATTCTTGCACCTACTGTTACATATCCAATTAAAAGATAAAAAAACTATATCATTGAAGATGGCTTTTGGTTTAGTTTCTTTGAAATGGAAGCACTTGAGATTGCGACTCTTCCATAACATCCAAAAAAAGAGTTTCTATCACTACATCAAAGTGCGAGTACTGCATAATGTTATCATTTGTTACTTATATATAGAAATAAATTAAGTAATTAATTAAATGATGACCGGCCAAACAAATTTTTTTTTTGGAACAGCAGTTTTATTTTAAAATCTAGCAAGGTGCTAGTAATTTACAAAGTTTATACATAACACGAAGAGGGATCAATCCGCCAATCAAGCCAGTTAAGATTACAATTGATGCCTCTATTACAAATCCAATTAAAATCTAGCAAGGCCGAACATTAATTATTATTATTATTATTATTATTATTATTATTATTATTATTATTATTATTGTTATTTAATGACAAATCTTTTCTACTTCACCCCAAATGATCATAAAATCACTTATACTCAAGAATGAACCCGGAACATATATTAATTTAAAATTATTTTATTTACTTGTCCTATGCAACTAGCTAATACTATGACAGGAGTTTTCCTTTATAATTACTTTGTGTGTTTAAAATTCAATAAGTTCTATCAATCTTATTTTTAAAAAAATATAAATTATTCATGAATATCGAGAGATCTAATATATATTGTTTTAATTTGGTTCGCGTCGAAGACTCCTCTCACATAATGCATGGATGCTCAATTTAAACCCATAGGAAAAAAAAAAACCCTAACACATAAAAATTTAGAGTGAAAAATATGATTAGAATATGTCTCAAATCTAAGACCTATCACTAAATCATTTAGTGATAGTTTCATTATATATATATGGTGAGTAACAAAATTGTTTTTTAGCTTTGATTTATCAATGTACCACTAGCTATACACCACCACGACATGCAATTCATAAATAACATCTAAAAGTGACACGAAACAAATCGTAACAAAGAAGATGATGATCATTCAGAGCTAAAACAAATTAATTCTACGAAAATTACACACTCCTGCTGAATCAGTATAACTAGCTAGCTAGGATCAAAATTTTAAAGATAGGCTAGGTGTGGCCGTGTGGGAACGGGTCGTAAAATGGACTATAGATATGGCTAAACTTGCTCATCGGCGTTGGCGGGTGGAACAGGTTTAGCAAGGTAAGTTGGGTTCAAATCACCGGGCATGATTATGACAATCTTTGGCTCCATTTCGGGGGCCAATTCCATACGAAATTCGGGCATGGATTGCTTTTCGTGATCATCAGTGTCGTTTTCTGATGAATTTTGAGAAGAAGAAAATGGTTTCTTGTATGAACATACTAAGATGACCAATGCACAAGCTATAAGGATTAGCATCATGGCCAAGCCTCCGAATAAGTATGGTACCGGAGAGCTCCACCGGAATCCGGTGGCGGCTGCGGTGGCGGTGGCGGAGACAGGTGGGGTGTTTGGTGTTGGTGGTGTCATTTTTGGGTTTGTATTATTGGTTTGCTTTGAAGTGCAAAAATGAAGGTTGAATTATTGGTGTATTTATATTGAATGAATTAGTAATGTTGTAGAAAATTAGATTTGCAACAATAGTGCATGGATTAGGATGAAGTATGAAATGACTAAAGAATCCCTAGTAGTGCTCGAAACAAGGATAGTTTTTCTTTTTCTTTTGCTTTACGGTTTCTTTACTTGCTCGATCATAAAGCACTACTTTTGGAAGTTTATTCACAATTTGGGGCTTATATTATGACATTCACATATGTTTGCATTTTAATGTGGAACAAAGTGATCTAATTAAGTATCTTTTAAACTGAACATATTCTTTAATTAGCCTATGTGTGCATATGCGTAACATACTTTTTTTCATTTTGTACGTACAACAAAATACAATATCTGTTTTTCGAATTTTCGTTATGATAGTGTGCACGGTATCCTCGTTTTGGAACAAAGTCATATTAAATAACCTTGGTCCGTCACTACACATCATTGTATATTTGTATACGATTTCAAAAAAATTACTAATAATAGTAGTATTCGAATTTAATACCATTGATGACAAGCTAAGCTAGTACGTAACAAAATTTTCTTTACATTATATATATATATATATATGTACACATTAGCTAGCTAGGTTATAGTTCCGTCTATATACATTGTATATATATGTAAACATTTGCAATTTAAGTGTAACTTTTCTTATGTCAATTGTGGAAGGTTAGATCTATGAGCCTTTGGTAAGTCTAATGTTGTTGTTACCACCCACTAGTAGTTTCCATCACGATTTCACTAGCATGGTGTCCGTGCAATGCGGCGGTGGTAACGAAAATACAGTGGTAACGACGATTGATGGTTGTGACGACGAGTAGTGTATTAATGTAAATTTAATTAATATAATGGTTATTATAGTTATTTAAAAAGTTGAGCCATTAATGGTGTATTTATTTCATTTAGGGTAAGGATGTATTGTATTTAGGGTGTGTTGTTTTAATTTATATGGACATTTTTTTTATTATAACTTTTAACAGGGGTATATTCTTTTTAATATGAAATATAGGTAAGTTTTGAGTAATATTAAGTTCTTTTAGATATTCTCTTACCTATTATGATAACAATACAATAATGATACTGTGAGAAATAAAAGTTAGAAATGATAACCAAAAATGAACGAAATGCACATGTTATGAATTGAAATTAATTTAAATATTAAAAGGAAAATATCTTGAAGAAAAATTATCATTGTATCATTTGTATTTTCGATAATATCGTTTGAGACATTAACAAATAACAATAACTTTCATTCCCATTAACATCATACTTTTATCATAATGATGCATGGTTGAATATCAAACGTCACATAAAACCACATTAAGCAGATAATGAAAAGGATGGGGATTTCGGTAATTTCCAAAATGGAAGACTTTTGCTAATGGAAGCAAAGTAAATGGAAATAAGAAAGAGACCGAGTGTGAATTTGTAAGTTAAGAGGGCCCGTTTTGACGTATAAATAGCAACTCAAGTATTCCTTCTGTTCTGTTTCCATATACATCCGTACGTAAACACCAAAACAAAACCAACACACTTGCACCTTCCAATTAACCTTGCTTCTTATTAGAGGCAGCCTTGAGCCCTTGAGTTGGGCAAACTCGACCCCATCTCGGTCCCATTATTCTTAGTGACATCATTTACTTTTACTGTTAGTTATCATTTATTTTTAACAAAATGTTTATATATTGGACCATATATAGGTCATGTTTTCTCCCTTTTTTAAATGATAAATTCTTGACTCAATTAAGTGAGTAACACCCTGTCTTACCACAACATAATATTGTCCATTTTGTCCCCAGACTCACGGTTTTGTTTCTGGTTGCTCAGACAAACTTCCTAGAAGGGTTATCCTTATCCATTTGGCATTGCTGTCACCCGAGCACGCCTGTGGAGTTTTTCTCTTATCCACAACCAATGCGCCCAAAATATTTTGTGTTATGTAAGGCCAATGATATTACTTATAGACAGGATCCCCTTTGTATGTCAGCGATGTATGTTTTAATGTCCCTTTATATTTACATCTCGAGTTTCAAATAAACTCGGTTGTATTCAAGAAAACTCATGTCTCAAACTCAAGACTTATAGACAGGATCCCCCTTATATGTCAGCGGTGTATGTTTTAAGGGAGATGATCCCTACACAACACAATTTTACCATACACAACAATACATGCATCCAACAGTTGAACTGTACAACTATTTAATACATATATTGTTATATATGGTAAAACTATGTTGTGTAGAGATCATTTCCCATGTTTTAATGTCCCTTTATATTTACATCTAGAGTTTTAAATAAACTTGGTTACATTCAAGAAAACTCATGTCTCAAACTCGGTTATATTCGAGAAGCATTTTGCTTCCATCTGGTTTCAAACTCAAGACTAAGTCCTCTCAAATTTTTAAAAGAAGTTATTATTGCGTTTATTTTTGAATGTTATGATGAAAATTTGAAAATAAACCGAACATTCTTTTTTCAAATGGTTGCACTTTTCGTAACTAGCTATAGGCCTTTCTAATTTAAATAATAATGGAACTCTAATTTTAATCGTAGAATTAAAGATGGAAAATATCTGTTACTTAATTGTTAGTAGAATAAAACATTTTACTTATATTACAATATTACACATATGCAACGCTACTAAACGTTTATTACGAAGTTTATATATGTTATAACTAGTCTTCAGATTCGTTCATTGAACGGTTAATCTCAATATATATATATATATATATATAAATATATATCAAAGATTTCATTTGAAAAGTTTCATTCACCTTCATCATTAGATTCATCCCTATGAAGCATTTCATCATCAGCATTAGTATCGTCAAAATCTTCATCCTCTAGATTAAAATCTGAATCTGTTACATTCCCATGGGCAGTTTGCACTACCAATGTTCAATGTTTATAAAAAACAGGACAATCATTGCAAAGACGACAAAATCCCTATGACCAATATCACAACTTAATCAATACGAAAACTAAAGAAGGAAACATATGCAAATTAACTCCATATAAAAAATTGAATCTAGTTGACCTTTTTTTTTAACTTTAGTTAAATAAAAAATTTGTAGTTTGTTATATCTAAACTTAAGACAAACACAAACAACAATTTTAGACTATAATTACGAAAACTAAAGAAGGAAACATATGAAAATTAACTCCATATAAATATTGAATTCAATTAACCTTTTTTTTTTTATAACTTTAGTTAAATAAAAAATTTGCATGGTTAACATATATTGGCTTAAGATCTTAAGATGAACTAATGTGGTCTTATTTTTGGTTGTTGAAGAAGAAGTCATGATTAACCTATAATGGACAACAAACTAAATTAATATAGATAATAATAACAATAACATAAGAATTCAATGTTAAATAATAATAATGATTAAATATTAACAAAGTATATTATAAAGAAAACCATCTTGGTAGTCGACTTCTTGGTAGGCAACTAATTTTTTGGTTTGGTCATAGGTTTTTGTTTTGTTTGAAAATATGTAAGAGTTTTTCTAGGTTGTATATATATAGATAATTTTTTTAAAATAATAATAAGGCCAACCCAGATTTAATAATAAAAAAATATTAAGAAAATACAAGGTTAATGAGGAGAGAGTTTTAGGCTTAAAGAAGCAAATTAAGAGTGTCAAGAGTACCCTCAATCAAGATTCTACGGGAGCACCCACATTAGACATTTTAATCATGTGAAATTTGTTGGATTATTGGTTATGCTATTATTTAAATATGGATTAATAAATATAGTGGAAGTGGTTTACGGGTCCCTTTCAGATTATTGTCACATAAGATCTGGATATTGTTGATCACTTATTAATTAGTTTTATATTATTCATCATATTCGATTTTTTATTTGTAAATAGTAATATATAACTTTTTTGATTAAACAAAATCAAGGTTCTAATTTGTACTTACTGAATTAGAAAAAGGGTTCTTCCACTCGAGAGAACGATATAAAAGGTTCAGTTCCCTTTAACATTGAGATTTAAAAATAAAATAATATATATCCAATACTAGCTCGCATTGTTAACTGTCCTATAGAATACTTCTAACTTCTAATTCTAACGAGTAGTGAGGTATTAACTTCATCTAGTATTCTAGTGTCGCCTAGTAATTACAGTGAGATTTCCCCGATGTCGTGTTCCGACTGAATGTTCAAAAAAAAAAAAACATCATATAATTTTGAAAAGAAAAAAAAAACTTCAAATTAAATTCTGTTAGATTTGATCTTAAAAATATTCATGAGAAGTTTCAAAAGTTATCAAGAGATATTCTTTTTATGTTGTGTATATCTAACTTAAAAAGACTTATCTTTCTTGAATAATATAAACGCAAAGTTCATACTTTCTGAAGACTTAAAACTTTACAATAGATAACCACGTACTGGTGGGTGTATATAAACACAAAAAAAATTAAACATATACACACCAAGTAGTATGTATTTTTTTTCTATATATAGTACAAACAAACGAAAATAGGACATGATGGTCGGAAAAGATTTGTAGAGCAAGTAAAATGCCCCAAATATAGAAAAATAGAAAATAAAAAACAAAACAAAAACAACTCATAAAATGTTTGGATAAAGAGATGTAGTTCATTATGCATTCACACATCATTAGCAATTGTGTTTCATTTCACTCTCTAATCTCTATAATAAACTAATTATATAGTATATCGTACAAGTGTATATCATGCCACTAAGATAGCACCACACACAGTTCTTTTTATTTAATATTTGGCCACTTGGAATACATAATGCTTACCATTTAAGCTAAAACACTATTTCGTCCGCCCATGAAATAGTTATATGAATTTAATACCAAATATTAATCAAAGACAGAAAGAGAATTGTCTAAAATTATCCAATTAACCAATACAATATTTAATTTTTGGAAATTGCTAAACACGACCCTTAATTATGAAATTTCACGTGCATAAAAAATTTGTATATTCCAAACTAAACGTCCACCCTTAAATTTTATATAAGTGTACAACTATATAATGCAGCTTAATTGAAGCCTTACGGATGCGTTTAGCAAAAGCTGTCCAAAATTTAGTTTGCTTGAAAATGTACTTTCTTATCCAAAAAATATTTAGTATTATTGAAAGGGTTTTGTTAAATGCGGCCCTTAGAATTGCAATTAAGGTGCATTAAATAGTTGTACACTTATCATAAAATTGTAGGGGTGAACTTTTAACATAGAGGGTACAAGTTTTTATACACGTTAAATGCATCCCTAAAGGCTGCGTTTACCATTTTTCCAGATTTAAACTAAATTTACTTTCCTAATTAGTACTATACTTTATCAAATTTAATTTAAGGTATTAATTTAAATGAGACTATCCTCTATAAAATTGCACATTCTCATATGACCACACTAACAGGTATCCATGTATTACGGACGATAATTCATAACACTTCAGATGATTTGACGACGATAATTTATGTTGGAGAGTGATGGTGTTAATGCTGGTGACAACATATTCGCATAAATGTGAGGAGGAGATATGAGTTTCTCATAATAAATATATGATTATAGTTTGGCAGAAAGATTTGTGTTTAGAAGTTTATAATTGAGTTTTAAGAAAATATATATTAACATGTTTTTCTAACCTAATGGTTATATTAGATTAAATTTTGCAGTTTTTTCTTCTGTGCCACCTATACGTTATATAAGCGTAAAAATCTAGGTAAATCTTAAGTTACTAATAATTTATGTCAATGAGGTTGGTGGCTTATTGGTAAGGTTTTTGATCTTGGAAGTATCCACCTAGGTTCAAGTCTCACTTTTCACATTTGTGAAGGTGGATTAATAGGAGTTTTTCAAGAGTATTGGTTTCCAGACATACGTGTAATTTAAGAGTATGAATAGAATAAAATGCCCCGTTAAAAAAGAAATACTACTCGTAATAATTTATCACTATCGTAGACTCGTAGAGTCGTAATATCGTGTGTTAGCAAGGTCGACATTTGGGCCCAACATTCTTTAGCCAATATGAGCCCAACACATAGTAAAAGTTAGCATCCTTAATTTTCACGAAAGCAATATTCTCAAATAAATTTGTATGGTAATTAACAACTCATTAGATCATTCGGCAAAACCATATTCAACCAGCTAAGATATTTTTGGTCTGACTGTCAGACAGCGTTGCAAGGTTACTCGCTTGAGAGGAAAAAATTTCTCTAAGGACTAAGAGGTTCTCGAGCATTTACTTTTTTTTTCATTAGATCATTTATATTTATGAGAATCCCCAATCTTATATATAAGTAGTGTTTTTAGTTACTCTATTTTTGTTCAATTAGTTAATTTAAAAATTGCGAGCACTAGAATATACAATTTAATGTATACACACAGAAATTTTGACTATGTTTTTGTACATAACAACTGACATAAATTCAGTTTTTTAATATCGACTTTTATTTATCGTACTAGAAGGAAATTTGTAACAATCATGACTAATATTTCATTTGATTCATATAAAAGTAGAAAAGACAAGCAATAATGATCAACAAATTTGAAAATAGAAAAGCACTTAAAACTTAGAAGCAACGTTGTTTTGGTACAATTTTGGCCCACTAAGGAACTTAGGAGTTGGGAAACGAAACATTGGGCTATGCTATTTACAGAAGTCAGCAGGGAATAAGTATTAAAAAAATATTAGAAAGAATATAATATCATGAATCTATCACTAGCTCGTCATCCGCGCAATGCAACAGTTGTGGTATTGACGACGCTCTGGTGGTGAGGGCGACGACTATTGGTGGCGGTGTCCAATGTTGAGTGGTGTAGATTAAAATATTTTAAATGATAAGGGTTTATAGTGTAAATTAGTAAAATAAAGGTTTATGGTGTAAATTAATTTATTAAAGATATATGTGTATCCTCAAATAACTTTTTTCATTAAAAAGAGTTCATTAAGAGCAATTTGATTATTTTCAATTTAACTTTCTTGTAACTATTTCTAAAATGAGGGTGACCTTCAAATTTAATATAAAAGAGTGGAGATATAATATAATAATATATTATACCTTGAAGACATTACAGAATTTATTTCTCAAGCATGATGTAAATGCATAATTAAAGTTGAAAAAAAACATATTAAAGGGTCCAGCCAAGCCAGCCCATAACAAAATGTTAGACCGGCTGACACAACCGAATTGGTAAGGAAGCATTACTGTTTGGGATGTATCTTGGACTATAGTTCTCTACTTCATTGCATTATATATACCAACTGTTAGAAATTTAGTTTTATGACTACAGAAAATTAGAAGAAACAGAATATTGTGTAAACAAACTGAGGACGTGATAATCACTATCCTTAAGGAATATTAGCCCCCAATATAAACACTGGTGGATTCAGACTAGTTTCCTCCCAGGATTCACCCAAAAACAAAAAGATTAAACAGCGTTTTTTTATTCTATCTCTATGAACATTGTGTTTGTGTTTTTTCAGAGAAAAGAAGAAGAAATCAGAATAGAAGATATATTATTTTATATAAACAAAAGACATATATATAAATATATATTTATTTTGGTTTCCCTCCAAATAAGCTTTCAAGCTATTTGAATATAACAACCAAACAAAGACTAATAAGCCCACTTAGACTTTTATCTTTTATCAATGTGGGACAATACAACAAACACAAACTAGCTAATAAAGACCATATCTAACACCAACTATTGACTGCATGCATGGACCGGGATTGGCCAGTTTCTGGTTCCTAACTCCCTGGCGTGTATGCCATACAACCTTGCCTAATGAAAAGTTAAGTATTTAAATTTTAGGAGAAATTTTTATGTTTTGCAAGAAACCATATTGATATGGTCAAAGTTGGTGTTTTAGTGCATACATGGAGATGGTCAAAGTTCATTCTTATTTTCTACAATAAAGTCCAAAAGAGTCTTTTTTTTTTATTGACGGTATTTATATGCATAAAATAATTATACTTTTATTATAAAATTTAAAAAGTGAGCTTTTGATATGAAAATTACAATTTTTTTACGCATGCTAACGACTAGGGCTGTAGTAAGCATTTTCATGTCCAAAATATATGGTGAATACCCTCGATAGCCCGAGCATGCACTATCCATTCCCCATTTTGTCCACGGGTTGCATTTTACCCTTTTTCTGGTTTTCCTAAAGTGGGCTAGTCTTGTTCGATTTTAGGCCCATTCTCATCCCTAAATGAATCCTTGTATATATATATATATATGAAAAAGTTTATATGAGAACCAGTTAAATTTGAAGAACCATGAGAACTTCTATATTATAACTTGATGCTTATATATGAATGATATATGTAAAACATATTCGTTCAAATATGAACTATCAAGTTATACTTATAATTATTTGTGTTCATATGTGAATAGTATATATATATATATATATAAATAGGGGTTGGATATTGTAAAACAAGTATTAAAGTAAAACAAATAAGATAAGATCTTGACCCTTAGATCATGGTTAAACTGATGCACGAAGATTCACAAAGCAATTGATGTATGATGATTTTTATGATGCACGGTGATTATCACTATAGAAAAACCTATTGTTTTATTTGTTTTACATTTATATATATATATATATATATATAAACAGTGGTTAATTAATCAAGAAGACTTGGGGAAAGCACTTCGGATTGTATATAACTATATATGCAATAACCAAGAAATTGCTTATAATTAACAAGCTGATGATGCTTGATCAATGATAATGTTTAAGTTTATTGTATGACAATGAAAAGTGTTGACACATTGTGGTCTAGTGGCATGGCATCTAGAGTGAGGAATGATTGAGCTCTACACCATTATAGAGTGAACCTTCAACACACTTTTGTTAGCCCTTTATTCTCTTGTTGGCTTCAAGAGGCCAAAAAGTGCAAACTTTTGTACCACTAGGCCTTATAAATGGCAAAAGTTCAAGCCCTTTTCCCTTTTTATATGCCAGGTAGTAACATATAGATCAATATGAATCTTTCTTTTTTCGTATATAGTACTGAAAGTTTAAAACATCTGTATGTATATGCATATTGATGCAATTTATTAAAACCTTTTTTCTTCTTAATGTGGGCTAGAGTTCTTGAGGTAATTAGAGCGTATTTCAACTTGTTCATACGTATAGAAACGTGTGAAAATTTCTTTATAAGCTTGATGAATTGAAATAAACTATATAGTTTCGGTGCTGATAATATATGAGGTCATTGTAAGTCCTTTGTAGTTTGGAGTAAGGGGAATATATGTCATTTGTTGATAGTGCAATATATTTTTAGTGGTGGAATACTTGAACAACATCAAAGACTATGACATAAGAATTTTGAACTCAGTGGAGTCAAGACTTTTCGTGTTTTGGCAAATGACAGTAAAGATATCGATCCTTCAAAGATATGGAAGGATCAAGGACGTTAAAGCAGAAAGACATATAAACCCTTATGGTGCTGCAGGTGCCATGTATCAAAGCCAATATACACAAACGAGTGGCGCATCAGAATGATCGGATGGTATATTCTTGCTTCTTTTCCTTTACTAAAGGTTGCTACTTGTTTATGATGATACATGGGCAGAATGGGCATTGGATGTTCGTAAATGCAGCGCAGTTGTGACCTATAGAATGCTATAATACTTCAGAAGAATATATGCTACAATAGGTGACCACTTCTGGAAGACTAGAAATCAAGGCAAATAGTACTGCCTTTCTAGTGTCAATTACCTTATATTAAGACTGTTGGATGTTAGTTCTTAAATAATAACCTTTATATATATATATTTAAGTAAGGATTATTTTATCTTGCCAATAAGCTCTCAGTCTAGCGGTCTATGGGCAATGTGGGAGACTTTGCCTCCCTGGAGGTCCGGGGTTCAAATCTGGTCATTGATGTTTAATTACGGACTTGGGGAAACTAATTACTAACCACTAACGTATGCCGTTCAAGAAAAGGATTGTTTAATCCTAATTGGATTCTAATTAATGAGGTAAACCATGTCATCAATCATCCTACGTGCCTCAAAAATTTTCTTAGTTGTCAGTTGTCACTCATTAGTATACAAAGAAACTGCATACTAAAGATAGCAACTTGATCTTATATCAGGATAACATAATACTCCGTAAAAGATATGCAAAAGATGTAAGTTTGGATGAAAGTTGAACGATAAGCTTCAAATAGTAGAGCTCTTGGCTCAATAGTTGGGTTAAAATGGCTGAGCCCTTCTGTGTGGAGTGCACACCGATCACGATCAAGACCTTTCCGTGGGTTGCTCATGTGTCTTATAACTCCTCCACGATTAAAAGGAAGAAAAAAAAGGGAAGAAGTAGTTACACAAGTTTGATGTTTGCATATATTTTTTTCATGTGTGTGTCATGTTCTCACCGGTCATAATTGTAATGTTTACTCTGTATCATACCTTATAAAATACATTATCTCAGAATAGATATTGCAAGGTATCTGATACATATTTCACTTGACCTAAATTGATCCTCAGTAGTTAAGTGATGGCATCAAAAGAGTAGCATCAAAATGCAGAGTATATTTGTTTCATTGTTTGGTTTATATGTAGAAATGCTACTGCAATTAACTTCAACCTAGTACAATCTATCAATCCATAGACTAAATCAAAAGTTGGACAATAAAATGCATTCATTCATTTATAGAAAAGGATAATCCTTGAACAAACAGCTACAAGATTTACTATGATAAATAACATGAATGGGAAAAAAAACAGTTACATATGCATTTAAATTCTACAGACATCTATATTTCCAAAGTAACATCTTTCAAAATGAAGGGACAATGCAGTATCCACCTTCTGTCAATAGTGTCGTCGAAAACATTTGGTCTACTTCTTCATCAATGTTGGTTCTTTTTGCAAAACGCCCTTTGACCCTAGGCCTTGTTTCGGCATATGCTTTTCTAGACGCGTACCTAATGGTTTTCTCAAACTTTCTTGTTTTCTTTTTCTCCATGTACCTTAGGACTCTTGCCTTTCTATCTGTTGGAGTTAGTTGTGTTGGCACCTGAATTGAAGGACTCGAAAATAGATCAATTGTCGACCCTTTTGGTGTTATTGCGGATTCTGGTACTACTCCAACATCCATGGATGACATGGAAACCTGAATTAAGAAAAGGGAATATTGGTCACATTTGCTTACTAGCATATTGCTAGTTTTTATAGCGAACGCTATTTTGAAAACTGCTTGTCTGCTTATTTTAGAAATACTAATCAATTTCAAGTACGAAGAAATAACAAAATGTGTAAAAAAAAGAAAAAACTTACACTATGAACAAGTGAAGGAGGGAAGCCATAGCCATCATTTGAAGTCTCATATTCCATCCCCAACTCAATTTTTTGAGTATGAAAATTAAATTGATGAATTTGGTAATTCTTATTACTCTGCTTCTTAATATTAGTACCATCATCATAATTAGTATACTTAAACTCATCATCAAATTTCAAATCATTGCTATGATGATCACCACTAAACTGAATATCTTGACAAGAAGTATTATACCCCACAAGGTCTAAATACTCATCCACACTCCCATCTCCATTAAACAAAAACCCGTTTATGTCGCTATTTTCATTTTCTTCTTCGTTTTTCATTGGCCCATCCAGCAGCCATGAAGCCGCTTCCTCTTCATCCTCATTATCTGCTGTTCCTTCTGACTCTTGGGCCAAAAAACATGGCCCAGGCCCATTTCCTTGATTCCCATTGACTGAGCCCGAAATAGGCATAACGGGCACACGGGTGTGACGATGGGATAAAGGGTTCGCCGAATGAATGACTACATCACAAGTAATGCAAAGTGAAGCCGAGTCAGCCTTGCATGTAAACGCGGCCGGAGCTTGTTCACACGCTTCACATATTAACACACGTTTGTGTCTCGATGACAACTTGTTGGCAGCATGGACATGTGAGTCACAACTGGTGCATAAAAACGCCAAGTCGGCTTCACAATATATCGAGCTCGGGCTAGACCGACATGTATCGCAAACACGGGCTCTGGTAGTAGTGTTTTTTAAACATACGTTGCTCATATTTTCTTAAAAATGTTTGTTTATGAAAGTGTTCGATATGTTTTTTTTTTTTTTTTTTGGCTATTTGGTTTGGTTTTGTTGGCATGGCAAGGAACTTGTTGTGACAATTGTGAACCAAGCAAGTGGTGGTGGGGGTGGGGTGAAGAATCAAGGGAGTGACACGTGGAGATGAATTAGTGGGTGAGAAATATTGGTTGGATTGTATTTGTAGTTGTGGGGTCTAATGTAGGGGTCACGGAATACAATTAAAATGTATGGATTTATTATATGTGAATGAAAACTGTTGACAGGTTAAAATCAAGCTGTCTGCTGACTCAAAGTGGTTAAGAGCATGGCTACACCCACCTGGAGTTACTAACTGTGAATGAGTTTGTAGCCATGTATCTCACATTAGATGGGTTAGTGTGGCACGTGATTGACCAATGGGGTGGGACTTGAAAAGCTAGATAGTGTCATCTTTGGATTAGTCTTTTTCGGTTATTAATGTAGTTCATTTTTTATTTATTTTAAAGATGTGAATTACTCACGAATGTAGGGAAGTTTAGTATACGTTGTTTTAACCGGATCCACGTTAAATAGCTTGCTCTTTGAATCCCCAATTTAAATCTTTCGATGAGAAACCCCTGTCGCCCAAAGATCTCAAGGTAAAAACTCACTCAGGCCTACTATAAATGGAAATTAAATACACACAGCCACCTTATGTTTAAAGTAGGATTCGAAACCTTGAAATTTATTGAGGAAAGAAACTTTCTTGACACTAAACCATTTGGTGATGGTTAACTTTATCTATCTAAAAGCTTTGAATAATAAGTTTTGCTCGAACTTATAGCAATGGGTTTTAAGAAGTTTATGCTATGTTCTTGAGTTCCTAATTAAAAGAAAAGAAAAGAAATGATGAGATAAGATTAGAAAATATTGAATTCTTTCAAATCATCCCAAAAGTGAGAGGAAGATTTAAGGAACAAAATCAACTAGATTATCACTCCACTTCCTATCATTTCATTTCTCTTCCATCCTTAAAAAAAACTCAAGAACACAAATTGTTAACATAGCATTAGTGTAATAGAATAGTAATAGGGTCAGGACCTTGGTGGATAAATAAGTAAAGTGGAACCTCTAAAATATTGTGATAATAGGCTTGAGTTTTGGAGTGAAATTAGCTTGAAGATATAGGAAGCCCGAGCTGTGAATCTATTTAGCTTACCAAATGTTAAGGGTTTTCGTTTTCTATATCAAACTTTCAAATATTGTCATCTGAGACAAAATGTTGTAAATTATTGACATGGCAACGTTTTGTAAAACAACATTTAAAAAGTCGTTAGATACATACAGTACAATATATTTGTTTACATTGTAGTTTTGTAGTGTAATGTATGCTGCAATTGTGACCTTAAAAATATACTAAAAATGTACGTAGGTTACATTACAAGTTTACAACTAGACATTATAGACAAATGGGTCCATCTCCTACGTGAACCGGGCCAGCCCAGGCCACCAGGGTAATTCGTTCATTTTGTCCAGTGAGTTGTGTTGTTTAACTACTATATATATATATATATATATATTGTGGGTGGGTATCCAACCCTTTTAAGTGACCTTTATACGTGTCAAATAACGTGTGGATGATCATGTGAGCCCCACTGTGAATTTTAGCTTGTAATATTGAATATGGCTATAGTTTTACCACGTCATCCCAACATTTTATAAAGCCGGCCAGCGTTTATCGTTGAATATTTGGAGGTTACATGGCATGAGAATGAGAGAATCTGAAAGTTGGGTTAACGTCACTTGTTTGTCAGCATATGCAATTATGCATGTATATTCATCATATAATTTAGTTATTTGGCTATAGATTTTTATTTACGTTTTTTTTTAATGTCGTAAAGGAAGAAATTCTAGGTCTCCATTTATAGATAGTGTCATACCGTCATGTACTCATGTGTAACATTGTTACAACTTACAAACCTGACTGGTGATATATATATATGCACTTAAGTAAGGACTTGAATTTCACATATGTTGAAGTCTAAGGATTTGAGTTGCGATATAAGTTTTGGTGGGATTGAGGTTTTCTTTACACAATATTTAAATGACATGTGTCTTTATTAACATGCATATTATATCTGAGTCTAAACAACATCTCATTCGTTCTTAATTTTAGTAAGGAGTTTGTATCATATTAAGAAACTATGTTGTTAATACATAATACATGTAAAATCCAATAACTTCGACTGTTACCATGGACTAAAGTCCATCACTTTTTCCTCTACAAAAAAAAAAAATAAAAAATAAAAAATAAAAAATAAAAAAAAATCATACAAGTTGTATTACATTAGTTTAATCACGGAATTACGTAATGGTATGTAACACTATATTCTATATAGTACTGTATATCTTTCCATACTTCTGTTAATTTTTCTTTGATTACTATACGTACATCATCATATATTTGTATATTTGATTTTAATGATTATAACTTTAGCTTTGTATAATTATATACTCACTCATATTGTTACTAACAAAGCACGTCAACATGAGGTGTATTTGTTCATGATTTTCAGTAATTTATCTACATAGCTTTTTGCGTGTTATTTATTCATGTCATAATATATGGATATTTGTATGTGGATTACAATTATTAAACTAGATTGTAATATAGTTCAAAATATGGATGTCATAATGTATAAACATTGATATCTACACAAAATGTCAATCTCGTATATCGTAATGGTATTAGTACTTTATCATATATAAGTTGAAGTTTGCGTTCATATAAACTCGGGCTTATAACATTTGGGCCTGTAAAAAGATAAAGAGTAGGTCCAAGTTTTTTATTCAGACGAATATAGGGTCCCTAAAACTCTAAAACTAATTAAAGTAAGAAAATACTTGCTATTGTTGATTCAGCCGCTTTTCTTTTGTTCTTTTTTTCTTTTAATACATATTTCCCCTCCATTCTTAGACCTTTAAATATGTATTTCTTGGTAAACAAGGCTATTAGGTGTAATGGGCCAGAGGGTGCTGTTTCTCTACAAAAGTCCAAATATTTAATATTTAATTAATTTAATACGAGAGGGGTATCTGCGCAATGTGACGACATAGTGATCCATCTTAGCTTTATCTGGGTCACAGAGGGGTTCAAAACTTCATCTGGGTTCGAATCCTACTGAGCGATCCACTAGAGATCGAATGACTATTCATCCATTGTATTTTCATGCAAATATGAAAACTCTATAAAAAGTTGGTCCTTCAATTCGATGTAAAGGTGATGGTAATATTAACGGTGTAGTTATTATTGTAAAGGTAGTTGACGTAATGAAAATAGGATACTTTTGAAATATGAGATATGTGTGAAAATGTTTGATTTTATTTTAAAGTTTTTTAAGGTTTTGGATACATGTATTAAAAGGTTAGGGGTAAACAAGATTATTTTAAAGACTGAATTGTTTAAAGAGAAAATTTTTTTTATTTATTTATTAGTGGTATAGATAAGTAAGTAGTATTTTGTTTGATAAATGTAGATTTATCTCAACATATACTTTCAATTATGCTATATACAGTCCCAATTTTATATTGGTTTGTAGAAATACGTGGCGGGCCCTAGATTACCTGATATAAAGTTCAATGAATATTGTAGATAAGAAATGAGATGTTATCTTCTTTAGTTGTTAGATATGTTCTTTCATATACTCACTAACATCAATTTTTACATATGTTAAAATGTCTTTTATAAATTTTCTGGTTTGTAAGAGCAACATCATCTAACAAAAATAATGTTGACATCTAAGTTATCCTAAAAAAATAAATGTAACTTAATTAGTCTATGCAAAATATAATGTTGACGTACAAAATATTATAAGACGAGTAAAACATGAAAAAACTTTAATTCATGTTATGGCTCATATACGAACGACTTTTCTAACTATAATAATCTCTGGCTTGTAAATTGTAATCAATAGAAATGCGTGTCAAGCAAGAATTAAGTTTATCGATGATATCTCAAGTCCATTGGCTTTATTTAAACGTGTATTAGAAAACTTGTACATATAACTTATGTATGGACGTATGTAACTATGTAAGATAACAATGGATATATAGAAGTAAGGAATTGGTGACTTGGCTTACATAAATCGTTGTTTTATTATATACATAAAAGCTAATTAATAATTTAATATACAAGTATAATATCTAAATGTGAATAAGAGCATTATACCTTTGCTTGGTAACCAAGGCCAAAACGAGTATAAATAAAGTTGAATTCTAATTAATTCAATTCATCCATCCTTTGTGCTACTTTAACTTCCTACTTTTGTCTCTTTTTCATGATTTCTACCAACATGATTTCATTTTGTACATTAAAGAATATTCAGAAACGAGACTATGGTAATTGGTAACATGTTATTATTTTCTTATTTATATACATAATTATTTATGTTTTTCACTTTTTCTACTTTATTGAATTATCATTTTGATAGAAATGGAGAAATGCAATTTGCCTTGGTTATTTATCTATCCATATAACATTCCCCAAGTGCTCTAGCTTATTTACTAGAGTATATATACGTATAACTTTTCTGTGAACTAGATCGATCGGTGCTCAAAATTATTTAGTTTTTGGTGTATCTTAAACTTACATTTATAAGTACTATTTTGGAAAAAATTGAAGGCAATGATGATCATAATGGTTCGCTCATTGTGGTTCATGTCGATCAATCCTTTTTCCTCGACGATATATAACACATTTTGAGCCATCTTATTTACTAGAGTATATATGTATTCTTTTTTCTTAATTGGATTGATGTTCGCGAGAGGATTCTTATAAACTTCAAACTCGATGATTAAATGTACATATAGTTATGCTAGTCAAAAAATACTTTTAAGTACCAATTACAACAATTACAGGCAATCAACTAGTTTCTAACATCTTCTCGTTAACAGTTGTTGAGAATTATAAAGCTTTTGATGTATGTTCTTAATTCAATGTATATGTAGTTATGTACTATTTTGAAAGAAATGAGGACAATGATGATCTTAATGGTTCGCTCGCTGTACTTAATGGCAATATTGTTGCCTTGATGAGATACCAATTTATAACGTTCTGAGTCCTCTTTTTGACAATATATGAATTTTTTTTGTTGTTGAAATAAGGATAATAATGATCATAATCGTTTGCTTAATTAATTGGTGCGCTTAATGGCCATACTGTAGTATCGGAGATCTACTCATCTATGAATTGAAGTTCTGAGTTGTCTTATTATAATTATAAGTAATATATTTTGTGAACTGGATGCTTAGAATTATCATGATTTTATTGTAATTCTTGAATCTTGATGATATTTTAGTAAATCATGAAAAAGAGAATGACAATATATATAAGGTTGATGATCATCCTTAATGGCAATATCACTATCTTGAGGTAACATTCATTTTAAACATTATGAGTCATTTCGTGTCCTATATAAGTCTTTCTTATAACAAAGTTTTTCCCAAATTGAGAAAGTTATGATTATTTTATACGGCAGCAGCAGAGGTGACTCAATAGTATGATGAAACTAGATGATTATTTTAGGCCTTGAAAATTTAAAGCCTCAATATTTTATAAGCTATACTTAATGTTTAAACTTTGGGCTAAATATCATTATATAATTTACATTAGAGTAACATCTTTATTGGTTTTGCATCAAAATCTGCATCTTTTTATTACTAGTAGTTCAATGAAATAAGTTAAACTACTTTTTTCTTTTTTGTTTTTTCATTTACTTTAATTTATATGAAAAGTTTTTTTTTTGACTCGAAAGCTTAAATGTTTAACTCTCGGGTGTTACAAAAACATATACAAGAAACCAAGAAATAACACGTAACAAAAAAACCCGAACGGAATGCGATTTGGTAAAATCCGAATATTAATACGGAATGTGACACATGGACGAATAGTAACTCGCCACGCAAGCGAGTTACTATTCACAATCCATTGTCTTATTATTGTATGTAACGAGATATGTCACTCAGGCGTTGCCCGGGAGACATTACGTTTGTCATCAATTTATTAAAAAAACTATTTATTGTATTAGTGGAAAGAAAAAATATGCCTAAAACTAAATATATTGATATGAATAACGACACTCTTAAAAGAATAATATAATGTGCTACGAACATAATATTTAACGATAATAGGAATAATATGACAATGAAATATTATTAATATTTAATAACAAAATTTTGATGACGATGAGATAATGTGTTACAAATATATATGCGTTAAGGGGTTGGGTTATAAAAACCACAATTATTTGAAGGGACGTGTAGTATTCATTTTGTTGAAAATAAAACAAATTGTTAAAAAAAATCACATTGGCCCATGTCATTTTAAAAATAGAAAATTAAAATGTGAAAATGAAAAGGTTTCGTTTGGTGTCTACAACTTAAAATGAAATTTCCAGTGTAAAAAATGTTTTTATTGAAAAAAATACATTAAGTGAATGAGGTTATTGTAATGTTATCAGATCATAGTAAAGAAATGGTTAAACAATATTGCATAAACTTTAGAAGAAAAAACAAAAAATATCTAAACCAAAAACTAAAAATAAAAAGATGCGTCTCAAGATGCGTTTTTTCTCGTGTCTAGTTGACGTGAGTTTTTTCCGCCCTTTTTGCAATCCTCGCAGTTCAAGTCGCAAGATGCGTCTAGGATATTGTTGTAATGTCTTCTGTTATCCTAGATATGGATATGTAATTGTAATTGTACTCTGTATTTTCGCATTTAGTATTTTGCTAGATGCCTTTTAATTAATTACTTTGCCGTTCAAAAAAAAAGATGTTTTAAAAAAATTGTGAAAAAAAAACAAAGAAAAAAAAAATACAAAAGCATTTGTGGGGAAGAATAACTTTAGTTTACAAGAATTTCAAAGCTTTGATTTTAATATATATAATAATGTAATATTAATAAATTACACCCTCAAAATTTATCTCGCTTCAGGTGTTCAAATGTTTTCATAGTTTGATAGTTTCTGATAATGGATAATAACAGCTCGTGTTTTCACCAATCTCGAATAATAAGTGGGCCATTCAAACTGTTAGAGTTGCACGGCCCAAACACCAAAAGAGTATAAATATTTGTTTGTATTTCTCTTCCTTAAATAACAGGGACCTTAAAAATCAGTTTATTTTCGTTTCCCCTAAAATATTCCCACTGGAAAGGATATCAAAACCCTAAAAAATGTCAGACAACATTCCGTTTGAAATGCAAGTAGAGATCATAAAAAGGTTTCCAGTTAAGTTTGCATCATCATCGGCTTCTAATAAGGTACAAGGTCCGCAAATTTAACTCTAAATCTGACTTAAAAAATGTTTGCATTATGGATGAAGGACGACACTCTTTCCCAACACACTGTTAGAAATATCGTTTGAACTAAAGCTTGTTGGTACGTCTAAAAGGTTGTTATGCTTATCCGAAAGAGGATGGTGATAATAATAATAACTAATGATGATTCTAGTAAAACAGATGTTGAGAATTATTTAGTTTTTGATGTCACTTTTAAGTTTATATACAAGTACTATTTTGACAGAAATGACTCAATGAGGAAAACGATCGATGATCTAAGTGGTTTGCTCGCTGTGCTTAATGGAAATATTGTTGCCTTGACGATCTACTGATCATCTATAACCAGTTATGGAGCATTACCTCAGTATATTCTAGTACTGAATGAGGAGGATCATGATCATATTGGTTAGCTCATCGTTCATAATGGTGCTTTGATGATTAATCCATGTATGACATTCTAGACCCAACTCAGTTCCACCACCCCGCTTTCCGATCTCTCGGAAAGTAAGTTGAACCTAGAGGCGGATCAGGAATTAGAGCAGGGAGGGCATGATAAGTAATTCAGATTCTATCAACTAATTCATGCTTCTTTTTTTTCCCTGATAAACCTTTGTACAAATAAACAATATGAAAACTTAGAAAAAGAAACAAAAACTTAAATACACATAGAAAATTAAAAAAAAGAACATTAACAAAAAAATATAGTGAACTTTCATCTTGGGCCAGAAAGTTCAATGGCCTGTCCAAGCAAAGAAGAGTCATCAGTGAGATCAGAATATCTTTCCGATGAAGACAGTTCTGGGGTTCTAAACTTTCCGGTGGACTCAATCCCTTGTGAAGCTTCCCATCTCTCTGCCAACCCATCACCTTCCAGCATCCGTACAACTTCCGACATCTTTGGCCTGTGACCCGGAAGATATTGTGTACACAACAATGCCACTTTAACAAGTTCCTCTAGTTCCATTATATCATAATTGTTTTTTAAATCTTTGTCAACTAGGATATGTAGTTTTTTCTCTTGGTGTATCTTTTTCACCTGAAATGAGAAATGTGTACAACTTTCAAGTAAATGGGTACAACTTTTGATGCGTAAGGTACAAGTCTGTAAAGAAGTAAGACCCAAAATAATGTGTTTGAAATGTGAATTCTATGATATTCTGGTCTAAAATGTGTCTATAATGCATTTTGGACACTCTTTAAGGACCAACTTTTGTACTCATAGTTTTACACTGCAGTTTACTATGTTGTCTGTAACAATTGCTGTTTACTGATCACCTTCAATCCTTCGTGTAACCAACATTATGTAATCTTTGATGTTTTGATCCAAAATGCATTTGTTGACACTTTTGAGGAAAAACCTTGTGGTACCCAAGAATAAGAAACTTTGCTAATGAAATTTCGGGCATTGTGTATGTTTTGGGAATGTATCCAAAACATACTTTTAGGCACATTTCAGTCCCACAATGTTCACAAGTGTTCCTAGAGAAGAAGTACTAGATATGTGTTGTGGGATTGTATATTAGAAGTCAATAATGGATCAAATCACTAGCTGTACAGGCTTACCCAATCAAGCATAGCTCCTTTCTGGTTTGCAGCCTTGCCAAATTCTAGAGCCCGTTGTCCGGTTATTAGTTCAAGTAGAAGGATCCCGAAACCAAAAACATCAGTTTTCTCAGATGACTGGCCTGTGGAGAGATACTCCGGTGCTATATGGCCCACGGTGCCCCGAACCGCAGTGGTTACATGAGAATCTTGGTGGTCTAAAAGCTTAGCAAGCCCAAAATCACCAACAACTGCCTCACAACAATCATCCAATAGTATATTTGCAGCCTTGACATCCCTGTGAATAATTTTAGGGTCACATTGTTCATGAAGATACAACAATCCCCTTCCTGCCCCTAATGCGATTTTCTTCCTTATGCCCCAATCCAACACTGGTTTTGCTGTCAATATACAATACCAGAAAGCATATCAGGCTTGATTTGTGCTAGTAATTTTCAAGATTTCTAGAAATTGGACACAAGTGATTGAAAGTATGACGGTTTCCTAAATCTCATATGGCTTAACTATTGATGAATGTTGTGTGACATATTATGTCACTTGATATAACTATTTAATGTATAGTGTAAACCAGCAGAGATGGTAGATGTACCTTTGAGACGGGAAGCAACGCTGCCATTGCACATATATGGATAAACTAAGAGCTTTTCAGTTGGAGTCATACAAAAGCCATATAACCTGAGGAGATTCCGGTGTACTGCTAGGCTGATCATCTCAACTTCAGTTTGGAACTGTCGTTCTCCACCAGCTGCACCACCATCTTTTAGACGCTTCACCGCCACCAACGTCCCATCTTGAAGTGTCCCTTTGTACACATGCCCAAAACCTCCTTTTCCCAATAAATTCTTGTTGCTGAAGTTGTGTGTAGCAATTTGAAGTTCCCTGAATTGAAACTTCCTTAAATTTCCAAGTGAAACTTCTTCATGATGCTTATCTGCATTGTTTATGTGAATCAGTATATATTTACAATCGGAAAACAAACAAGATATGGCCAAACTGATTATGCATAAACAAGTCAGTCAAAAATGATATACACCTTGACTTCATAATTGCCAACAGTTTTTGCCTTCTTGAAAATTTTTGGGTATTTCAAATAACACGGTACAAAGAGATGAATGTTGGTGTCATATCCATGATCCATCACAAATTTGACACTTCCATTTTTAATTTGAAATATTATCCATTTTACCCATAAAGTCAAAGTGTTATATTTCCTTGAAGCAAAACTAAGGAAATAACGCCGTTTTCTTAATTTAAATCACAAACCTTTGACATCATAAAAGGGCTCTCGGTTATTCCTTTGCCTCCACCATATCAACATGAGTCCAAAAACGATCAAAAAGACGCATCCAAAACTGGTACCAATGGCAATAGCCATTTTATGAGATTTTCTTCTTGATGATGTATTTGCAGCTTCAAATTACATAACACGCCATAAAAGTTTAGCATCAACCTTTATAAGAATAAATCTAAAAAAATATCTATATGTTTATAATCATACATTGTGTGGTGTTTAGTGGCATAGAGATGGGCATAAGTGTCATTCCATAACATTGTTGCTCAGATCCTGCTGGGCACATCAGAGGGTTCCCAACAATGCTGCAATTAATAAACATTTAGACATCTTTTTCATGTCATAAATACATTTGGTTGTTGTATACTAGTACAAGTATTTAAACACTTACTTGAATGTTTTGGAAGGAAATCTAGGAACAGGGCCACTTAAGTTGTTGTAGGACAAATCTCTGCAAAAGAAACAATTGTACTTGTCATAACATGTACATACACAAGTATGTATGTATATATTTCAATCATATAGTAATGGGAAAATGATCAAGAAAACTTACACAAAAGCAAGTTGGGTCATATTAACTACTGATTCTGGAATTGGGCCAGAAAGAGTGTTGTTGTTTAGCCTCCTAAAAATGTCAAAATATGAGTTCATTCAAACACTCAAATACCAGAATCCCAATATAGTATATTTTTATAACTTAAACATAAGCATACATGTATTGGAGGAATGTCAAGTGACCTAAAGAAGATGGAATTTCATTGGTGAAATGATTATCAGAAAGATCAAGTGTTTGAAGCATCTTCAGTTTACCAATTTCTTTTGGGATTCTCCCTGTGATGTTATTATTCTGCAACAATCTGCATCAAGATTCACTCATTTTCAAAACCACCAGATAAATAAATAAATAATATCGAAAGTTTTTGTGATAACTTAACAAAAACTTACACAATCTGAAGATTGGTTAGGTTGCCAATGCTGGGAGAAAGAGTCCCAGATAAATTTTGACTAGGTGTCCCTCTGAAAATGAGCATGTCACAATTAGTGAAAAACAAGTTTTTTTTTTTTTCTCTTATGAAATATTTTATATATACATATGCACAAATATTGTGGCTAGAGAAATAACTAAACTTTATGTAGAAAGACTTACAAGCCAATAACTAAACTCTCAGCAGAGCAAGTGACCATGGTCCAGCTACAAGGATCAACAGCATCAGCATCCCAATTTTCAAGAACACCATGGGGGTCCAATAATGAAGCTTTGATACCCATTAAAGCCTGAACTGTAAATTACAGTACCATAAAAAGGTCCAGTTTTTAACCATAGTTCATTAAAAAACACTAATCTTGAACTACAAATCACAATACCCATTTGAAAAAAACAATCTTTAAGCCTTTAAGAACCATATTCAGTAAAAAGACTTAAGCTTGAACTATAAATCACAATACCCATATAAAAAGATTCATTTTTTAACCATATGTAATAAAAAGATTTAAGCTTGAACTATAAATCACAATGCCCATATGAAAAAGGTTCAATCTTTAAGCTTTTAAGAAACGTAGTTCATTAAAAAGAAGTGAATTTACCTTCAAAGTTAACACCTTTTGGTGAAAGCAAGCCATTTGAGTAACCAAAAAGCCATAAAACTACAACAGAAAATGCAACAATCTTTTCTTGTTGTACTCTCATTTCAATATTATGAGTGATTCAATAGAAAATGTGAGGAGAGTTTGAGTGACTTTTTCTGCTTGGTTGAATGTAGTGATCCCTTTAGTTTTTGAAACTTGATTATGATGACCAATTTCCACAAAATCTGAAAAATCCAAGAAAAAGCACTCTGAGTGAGCTTTCTTTTTCTTTTGTGGTGTTGTTTTTTTGTAGTAGAAAGAGAATTTTAGCATGCTTGTAGTCTCATGGCTCATGGGGCAGAGATTAAGGAGAAAAGAAATATAAAGAAATGTTAAATAAATACTTTTGTTATTTTGTCATCAAGTGGTAACTTTTTATCATAATTACCAGATTTTTGATACAAACCAATCATTTCTACAATTAATAGAATACAATGGAAAGTATTCTAACGTATGCGGGTTCATCTAGTAGTTTTTTAAACTGTTATTTTAGATTTTCATTTTTTCAATAAAACTTGGATCCGAATGTCTTTAAAGACCTTCAAAAGGTCTAGTCACTTAAATGAATGTATTAAAGGAAAAAGATTACATAAATATATAAAACAAGTATAACCCGAACAAGATACGTTGTTAGTTTTTCTTCTTTACCAAATAATAGTTACGGAGTAATTTACAATGAAGATTATGATAGTTTGAGAAATTAATTGTCTCTTGGTAAAATGCTAAACAAAACCTTTAAGACTTTAATTTAAGTGTATAAAAGATTGTACATTTCCATATTAAAAACTCACTCTCTAAATTTTATGGTAAGTGTACAACTAATTAATGCACCTCAACGAAAGCCTTTAAGGCTTCGTTTATATAAATAGATGAACTAAAAAGACGAAATACAACAAACAGATAAGGATAATTCAATGATATGTCCAAGGATTATAATTTTCTTTTTTGGGAAACTAAGTTAATTAAGTAGACAAAGAAGAAGATGTTAAATTTATGGGTTTTATGATCACAAGTCATGTTATAGTCTAGATATCTGTTTTCTTTGAGTTTTATAGTTTCTTGATGGATTCTTTATTGGATTTTTTTAATGGTGGGTAAGGTAAAGACAATAAGGAATCAAACATTCCCTGAGTTTGGCCATTCAATATACTCACAAATATTATGTTTGTTTATGAATATATATATATATATATATTATAGATAAATGATTATAGATATATTATATAGAATTTGAGAATATCAATGTGGCTTAACATCTTGAAGAGATGATTTTTGGTGGCTTAAGGGTGGGGTGTGGGAGAGTGGGGTGGAAGTGGGGGGATGTAGAATTGTAGAATACATTATTAATTTGATGTTGATTCCATGAATTTGATCCACTAATATGAAAATGAAAATGATATTTTTGACGATAATTGAAATATGAGTTGTAAAAGTATGTGATTTTTTATTTTAGTCATTGAATTTGTGCCTCAATCTTTTTCTAGCGGTACTTTTATATATTTTAAAATATCATATATCACTCATTTTGTTTGTAAGAAAAATTGCTACTTAGATTATCCGTTTTTATATTAGTATCGTTAATGAAACGAGAAAATATAAAACATATTAAATGACAAAACTTATATATACTTGTATACTCCTTTATAATAATTATTATCAATTCCTCTATTTTTGGTTTGACCCGGCCCGACCGAAAGGCTAACGGGTTTTCACGAGTCAGGCCATTTGCACATCCCTATTTTGGATAGTGTTAGAAAATGGTTAAATGCAAAAGTATTAAATTACTTTTAATAAACACCTTCTATAGAAAAAAAGTTACTAGAGATTACCAAATTTGTCATTAATGAATTAATTTACGCTTTAGAACCTTAATGTACACTCTAAGTCCTTATCTTTTAAAATATTTTCACTATCAATATTACATCAACTTACACAGTTACACCACTCGACACCAATTGTTGATGTCATCACCACCTGTCACCGACACCACAAAACCGTCATCGTCGTCACTGTCACCGCATTGCGCGGGTATCATGCTAGTAACTAATTATATATAAATAAAAGTTATATGTGATACAAATTGGTGTGTGGTAGGAGAATGAAATCACATGTGAAAAGTAAAAAAATAAAATAAAAATGAAAATACATGTGAATTTTAAATTTTAGACTTTAGAGTGGGCGGAGAGGGCTTTTCGCCTACGTCGCGTCCAATATGCCATCTAGTTCTACACCGGTGAGGGGCTTCGTGAAGATGGACGTGAGATTGAGATTTTTGAAAACAAAAAGCCGTTTAACAGCTATAGAATTAATTTTAAAATAATGACTTTTTAAGTTTTAAACCTCCTATATATACATCCCTATCTTATACGGGTTTTTTTTTTTTACCATTCTTTCTCTACTCTTTCTTTAACTTTAGAGAGATCAATGGTTCCAAACGTGTCTTCGTTAATTACATGAGGCAACCGATGATGCGGTAAAAATGATCAGTAGCCTTTTGATGTTTATTTTTTATGTAATGGATTTTTTTTATTTAGAGGGTTGGCAACCCACCTTCCATCCATTTTCTCACCACTCACTTCTAACCAATCACAGCATGCCACCTCAACTTCACAACTCATCCACCACTCACTCACCACTCATCCAAATTTCATTGGCATCCGACCACTCACTTCACCACTCATTTTACAAATTTTATTTTATTTAAACATTAAATTTCATTAAACTAAAAATATTCAAATACATAAACATTACATAAATAATTCTTGGAAACCTTAAAACAAAAAAAAAACCAAAAAAATACTAGAAATACTTAAAAGATATAAACACGACTTTACGTTTCGCCCGTGACCGCGCCGTGGAACTTTCGGCTTCTTCGGACTCAATGGCGTTCGCAAACACCTCTAAACTAATATCGTCGGACCATTCGAACGGTTCGTCGATGATTGTGGTGGAACCAATATGTTTTTGCATTTTTTTTAGTGTGTGTATGTTTAAATTGTAGTGTGTTTTTTAAAAGAGAAAGTGAATGTGGTGTGTTTGTTTTGTAGTTGTAGTGTGTGTGTTTTGTGTTGTGAATTGTATGTATATATAAGTAATAAAGTTTTAAAAACAAAAAAACAAAAAAAAAAAAAACAAAGTTGGCCGTTAACTAGCCGTTGCACGCAAACCAACCAGCGAAAATGGAGTGGTGGACCGCGTGGTGTGACCACTCGTTTTCACCCGCCACGCGTGGTCAGGCGTTGGCGGCGATGTTCCGTCGTGGTGCCGCAGTGACCACTCGTCTATAATGCTACCGTTGCCAACCCCCTTAGTGTATCGTGGAGTAGGTAGAGTTGCAAAATAAAAATAAAAAGAAAAAACAAACAGAATGATCCAAAATTATAGAACATTATATACGCACATTTAGACAGAATGGTCTATGAAAAAGTATGCTTTATAGTTTGCACCATGGCTTTGTACGAGTAGTACATTTTGTGGTGGTAGTCGATGTCAATGTTATAACAAGGGTTATATGCCACGGACATAATTGTGATTATCGAATGGGAATCCCTTAAAGTTATTTATAACTTACTCTTAAAGGGTTGAGGTTAACAATTGGGGTAAAGTTATTTATAAACTTTAGGGGTAAAGTTGTTAATCTCAATCATTAAATTAAAATCAAGAATTAAGATTTAAAGATGATTTTTAAATCTTAATTTTTGACCTTTGATTTTAATCCAAATGTTAAGATTCTTTCAACTTTACCCTATAACTTTAGGGAATCTCCATCTATTGTGATCATAGTCTTCAAGGGCCACCACAACTATATATTCATAAACTAATCCATTAAGCATAACCGAGCAATACTGACATATACAAGTTTTACAAAAATCATCTTATATTGAACTTAGACTAATCATTCCAACTAATAGAACAATTTTTTGATCTATTTCTATACAATATAAAGCTCATAGACTTGATGTACATCAACAGTTATCGGAATCTTTAGTTGTTTTTTTGAATTTCAATATCTTTTTATATCTTTTATGTTGAAAAAATATACTTTTTAACAAAATTAATAAAAAAATTTTATCGTTATCAATTCTTTAACTTTATTTGTAGTCCTTTGGTGTTCGTTAATAACTTTTTAGTTATTTTGAAATGTAGTATCAGGTTAATGAATATTATGGCTTATTCGCCAACGTCATTGGGAGGCCATCATTGGGGGTGAAACTTCTGGGAGGGACTGTTAGTAGAGATGCGATTTTATTAGTGGGCTAGCAAAGAAGAGAGTTGTTAATGTTGTTGGTTTGATGGGTCTCCTCCCACAGCTTCGCAACCCACAGAGTTAGCTTCTATATATTACTACGATCATGTATGGGTATGACCAAACTTTTTTTTGGCATGAAGACCTGTCAACTTGTTCATCTGGAGGAGGCAACACGTTTATTTGACATGGGACTGCGTGACGCTATTGCAGACATTGTGGTTTGTGGTGGTCCTTTTTTTGGGGACCTCCAATGAATATTGGCTTCCTTACCTGGGGGTTTAAGGTTATATTCGGCAGTTGAGATTTCATCTTATGCATTTGTGACATCAAGGGCCCAATCTTGGGTACTACAGGATCACATTTTACGAGACAGTGGTATATGCGGTATGGATTCTGATTATGCTTGTGCCTTAGCTGCTCTTTGTGATACGATTCCCATCTTTGATGTTGACGGTTTTACTAACAAGGACACCGTCCCCCATAAAGCCCAACATGTATTTGCGAGTGCCATTTTTAGTAAAACTGTCCAAGATATGGAGGTACACTTTGACTTGACAATCAAACAAAACCATTTTTGAGTATTTACAAGTACCACATGCTCAAGATTATCTCCTTGTTGTCCTTATAGACGGGTTAGGACAACATATGTCACCGGTAGAGTATCACACCATACTAAAATACCGTCTCATGGTCCCTTATTTCCTATTGATGAGATATGTCTTATTTGTCGAAAAGCTTGTTTGGAATCCTTTGGAGAGCATGCGCTTCATTGTAAAGAGCTCATGGGTTCAAATACATACATGATTTGGTTAGGGATGTTCTCTTTGACATTTTTAGGCGGACTGGGATTTCTGCTAAGAAGGAAGCGCCAGTGAACTTCTCGACTCACCTGTTGGAAGAGAGATCTACTCTCAAGACATGCTGACATTTTGGTATTTGGTTGGACTGGGGGAAAACATGCATGTGTGAATTTAACAGGAGTCTCTCCACTTGTTGGCTTAGGGTGAAACTTAACAGCCGGTCTTGCTGCTTTAAAACCTGCCTCATGCAAAGTGGCTAGATACGAGAAGGCGTGTCTTGACAACCAACACGTTACCCTTTGCATTTGATACCTTTGGATTTCTTGCACCTGAGGCTGTCGAGCTACTTGGAAGGGTCCAATGGGTTATGCATAATAATGTCATGACGCCACGATCGATGAATGTGGTTTTTAAATGTCATAGTTTTACTATACAAAAAGGAATGACGGCGCAGCTCGTTGCCCGTGAGCTTTTTATTTCTATGTAAATGTAAATTACTATGTCTATCAATGAAATTACACCGTTAAGCGCCCATTTTCTTAAATCACGGGAATTATAATCAATTTATTTATCCATAACAAAATAAGCTAGTTTTGGCTGTGCTTAACAAGACACTAGCACAGTAGTATATATCATTGTATGTGGTAACGACAAAATTTTTACAGTTTTGACACAATTTAACAAGGGAAAATAATCCGCATTGCACCGTTTTACCTATCTTAGGTACTACCATGTTTAAAAAAGTTACAAATTAAACCTTTAAATTTTATAAACGTACAAAACCCCCCTTGAATTTTACAAAATCTCCCCCCCCTCCCTCTAAATTTTACATAATTTTCCCCTATTTTACCTAAGATAGGTAATGCAAGCTTTACCTAACACTCTCAAGTCTCAAATGATGATGGTGAAAAAAAAAGGCAACATGTGCTTCTATTACATACGGTAGACCACTTTTAATTAAAAAAAAAATATTTTTTTATTTTATTTTGTTCGGTCGGGTTTCAGTTTTCAATTATATCTAAAAGCAAAAAAAATCAAACAAATAGGCCAAGCAACCCGAAGACCAAATTGTTGAACACTCCTATTAAACATATGCTATAAACATACATTCTATTTTTTAAATACTAAAGATATATGTCGAAGTATGGTTGAAAATGAGCTAAAATATCCCAAAAACCAATCGAGAAAGAATATAACAATACCAGAACGAAATTGACCAAACATATAGATGCAAACAAGATGCTTTAATATTTGAAAATGACAAAAATGTCCCATAACAGCTGGGCAACGTTGGGACCATTTCTTACCTAAACTAAGATACTGAATCCCAAGCATGGCTTTGTGAGCAATTTTATCTTTGCATCATTCGTCCTCTCTTGCTGAAGCAACGGGCAATTTTGTATTTTCCCCTAAAATAACTCTATTGATTAACACTAATACTTAAAATTTAGCTAGCACGGTATCCGCGTAATGGGACGACGGTGGTCGCGACTGCGGTCTGGTTGCGTCGGCAACAGGTGGTGATAGCAATGACCGGTGGTGGTGGCGGCGATATATAATAATATAGGTTGATGTAAATGTAAGATAAGGAATTGCATCGTAAATTACAAGGTAAAAGTTTTGGGTGTGAATTAGTTAATTAAGAATAAATTTGATAAATTACTCTTTTAACAGAGGGGTGTTCATTAATGACAATTGGTTCATTTTCAAATTAACTTTTTCATAAGTCTTTTTAAAAGGTTGGTGAGTTATAATTAAGAAGTAAAAGATATATTCATCAAAATGATGCATCCAACAAAAAACGTGATTTTTTCAATTTTGACAGATCAATGTGTTGTTAAACACTAATAATGATAATTAGTTATGCACTATGTCAATTTTATGGACTTTTAATGCATCAAAATGTAGTTGTTAAGTGTTCTCATTTTAATTTGGTTCTCATTTGATAGCCACCCTATTTCGGTTTATATTATATATATATATATATTTCGGTTTATATATTAAGTTAGTGGGGAGCCTTATTTTGAGAACCCAATTTTTTGTAAGAATCTTGAGAACTCTTAAAATATGTATTAGATCACATGTTTTTTTTTCCATTCACATGTAAAATGTTATAAAAATACATGTTGTAGAAGAAAGTTTTTTTCAAAACCTTATATATACTCATTTGTTAACATGTGAACGAAAACGTGAACAAATTCATTCACAAGTTCACAATAGGCTATTTTGAAGGTTTTTTAAAAAAGTTTATTCTACAACATACTTTTTTATATCATTTCACATGTGAATGAACAAAAAAAACATGTAAACAAATATACTATTTAAGAGTTCTCATGGTTCTTAAAAAAAAATGGTTCTCAAAATAAGGAAACTCTTAAGTTATATATATATATTCCGGTTTATATATTACGTTATATATATAGTTTTCATAGTTAGAGTATATATATATATATATGTTGTAACAATTAATTTATACTTTATATATAGGTTTGGATGCTTGTGTTAATATCAACCTTAATTCGTCGGAGGATGATGAGCTGGTGTTTGAAGAAAGGGTTGGTGGCAGAGACGCGACTAGGAAAGCCGCGCAAGCGGGTTCATCGGGTTCAGGAGGAAAAGGGAAGGGAAGGGCTAGGTATCAAGAAACTTTTGACAATTTATCGGTTAAATTGGAGGGTTTGATGGACATAAGCAAGGAACGTCTTGGTCTGGGTATGGAGAAGATTGAGTTGAGTAAGATGAGGATGAAGACGAAAGAAAGTACGATTAAGCTCCCCGAGTTACGAGTGTTGACTAACATCTATAGTCATCTTGAAGAACCCAATCGCTCGATCATAATGAAGGCGCAAGAAGATATCCATGAAAAATATGGATATATGTAGTTTTATTTATATTTTAGTGTTGCTCGTTTTATGTTTTTAATTAGTGTAACTTGTTTTAATATAATTTTTTATGTATTTATGTTTGTGTAATTTGCTTTTAATTAAGTTTTAGTGTAACTTGTTTTTAATATTTTAAAACTTTGTAAAGTTTTAATGTTAATGTATTTTTATTTACTTTGGTTAAAATATAACTTATACTAAAATTTAGGTACCAAAAGTGTAACATTATTTTTAATTTTGAAGTCAAACACACACAAAAAAAAACAATAATAATTAAAAATCAATCATTTACCTACCCTACCTTCCAGGCAACTCTACTTTTCTTCTTTTTTTTAGACAATCTCCAACAACCCCGGATGTCACATGGCGTTACCTGGTGAAAGTAGTCCAACCCTCAGCAATACCAATCCGTTTAGCCTTATGGGGTACAATGAATTATATCATCATATACTCCGTAATGCATTAACTTTACACCAAAAGGTGATTGAAATTACAAGGGGACAGTCAAAGTTGATCATAAGGACTGGTCAAGAAGTACTTGTATTGAAGCAAGAAATGCAAGAACAATAATGAGATTAGAAAGAGTTGATGTGAAAATGAAAAGGTAAAGCTACCAAATCCACTTTCTCCTTTCAATGGTTTTGTACACGATCACTTAACCCATCTTTAAGACTTTAACTAAGAATATGAAACCAATAATAATAAACATGATTAATTTGGTAGTCCTGTATATATAAAGATATAATATTAACATTTTACGGATCATATGGTAAAGCTAGAGAGATGTTGAATAAAATCTATATACTAACATTTTAGTTTTGTTTTTGAATTTGTCAAAATAATCATAAGAGTATATATCATCACTTGAAGCTTAGGCTATCTCCAATGGGGTGCCCTTGGATATCCTTTGCCGTTGAAGCTTTGTCCAAAACTAAGGATTTTTTGAAGGATGCCTTTACCTGAGGGCATGCCCTTACTTGTCCTTACCTGATATATTTTTGTTTTTAGTGGAGGTAAAAGGATATGTAAAGATATGTAAGGATGTTTGTATGACTGGAGATAAAATTATAAGATATGAAGAATCTGTAAGGATGTATAAGGATTTGTAAGAATGTATAAAGATTTGTAAGGATATGATGTGGCAGCTCAAGGACGCCTAAGGACGTCCTTAGCGTTGGAGATAACCTTAGACTATCTCCAATGGGTATGTTTTTGAGCACCCTTGGGTGCCCTTGGATATCCTTTGCTGTTGTAGCTTGTCCAAAACTAAAGATTTTTTAATGCATGCCCTTAGGTGCCCTTACTTATATTTTTTTTGTTTTTAGTGGAGTTAAAGAATATGTAAGAATGTTTGTATGGTTGGAGATAAAATTATAGGATTTTAAGGATTTATAAGGATGTGTAAGGATTTATAAGGATATGATGTGGCAGCTTAAGGACGTCTAAGGACGTTCTTAACATTGGAGATAGCCTTGGGGGGAGGGAGTGGTCGCGGGGAAGCGGGGCCGCGCGTGCACACCGCTGCCGGCGGTTACCCGCAGGAGAGAGAGTGTTTTTTTCGGTGAAGAACCCCGCTGGGGGGAGAGAGGAAAGAGAAAGGGGGGAGGAGAGAGGAGGGAGTTGATTGGAGGAGAAAGAAAGTGGTGGGGCACAATTCTTTTTAATATTTTTTTAGTATTTATAGATTATTATATTATATAGTAAATGATAAAGTGGAGATGGGAGGAAGATGGAGGAAAGTGTCGCCAGTGATTTGGGGAAGATGGGGAAAGTTTGAGAAAAATTGAAGTGTTAAATTTTTATTGGTTAGTATTGGGGGAGGATAGGTGAACACTCACTCCCCCTTATATAACATGATATGAAATAGTTACCCCACTAAAAAGAGTACTCGTATTTGGTATGATTTTACTTTTATGGTTGTTTAAAAATATGTCACTATAGACCCCACTATGACACAATGTACTCGTAGTTTTTGTTACAACTTACATACGGAATACGGAAATTACACAATCATTTTGATCCTATACTTCAAAATTCAAATGTCAGTCAGGTTTCAGCCTAATCGAGCAACGCGAGAAAAGAAACACTCATCTTATTCATCTATTCTATTGTACACGCCATACAATGCTAATTAGCTTAATGGGATGCCAAAATATAATATCATCGATCTTTTAATACAACCAATAATACATAATGAAAAGCTTTTAGTGACATGTCACCAAGACCAAGTGTAGTGCATAAGTTTATTCATACAACTCCAACTAAGCAAATTCTTTTCTCATACAACTCTTGTAAAACTACCACTACCACTAATCAGAAAAACATCAAGTCTCTCTTCTTTGTGGGATTAAAAACCATGTCATTAAGATGTCGCCATATACTACATCTTATATTCGTATTCATCAACTCTGATTCTAATCTTTCAAGTATTCTTATTAGAAGTCATGTTATTGGACAGACAATTAGTCATTTGTCTTTGCGAGTATTATCGTTAAATATTAAGTTTATCCTAGCCATCAAATTAGAATAGGAGTAGATTAGTTCCTCCCTCTCTCTTTTTTTTTTTCTTAATATATTAAATTAATATATTTATTTGTTTTTCGTAATAAAGAGAATTGTATTAGTTCCAAAGCTTAAAGGTCATTCGGGTTGATCTTAATTTAGTCTATCTTAACTTTTTATTTATTTATTTATTTTATAGAAGTGATATTCGTACCATAGAATTTAATAAGTTTATCATTGTTGTGCATTGCTTACTTATACAGTATGTTATGAAACATGTACAATGTGGTAAATGAATCAAAATATGTTGTACTGAGTATCAATTTTTTTTTCCATATATATATATAATTGTTGATAAGTTTGTTTTAAAAAATACAAAAAAGAAAGTTGAGGTGTTTTGATGTAAAAGCAATAAAGTGGTCCAACAAGAGGCATTGGTTTTTCAACTTTTGCTTTACCGGGACTAACTTTACACTTTTACAGCGTATAACAAAAGATTGATTAACTTCAAATGTCAATTACACCTCCAAAAATAGAAAAAGATTTCGGGACCTGGCCCAAAAATAAAAAGTGAACTTCTAAAATAGCTTTATTAAAAATGAAATGGATATACAAATTATAAAAGAGATTAGCAAACTTTATTAAAAATGGAACAGAAATCTAAAAATAACAATCTTTAACTTTGAAAGACGGACTTCAAAGACTTATAAAATTTAACATAATATTTCTTTTACCTATAGTACAAATTTCACATATTTCTTGTAGTTTTATATTCTACTTCTGGGAAAAAAGAACGGGTCATCTTCTCCACACAAAACTTTAGTCTACACACACACAAATGAACAATATCCGCATCCAACATTTTCCATTGCTCCAACTACCAACTATGATACTATTGATACTATAAGAAAATTGTGGGCCCTAAAAGATGGTGGGCCAGGCTCATTTGCACCCTATGACCATGTCATAGCCAGCCCTGGTCAATCAATAGGATTTTTTGTATCCAGGGTTGTTAATATTATCTTCTTTTAAGTATGTACTTAAAGCATATAATATAATTATTGTTGTGAGTAAAAAATGATTGTAGGAAGGATAAATAGAAAACTGATGAGATATGTTGCGGTGGTTATTAATTGTGGGATGGACAACCTTAAACTGATGTGGACGGTCTAATAACAAAGGTAAAAATTAAAAGAAATGCTAAATACACAAACCAATTACAAACAAACATCTACAAGATGTGCCAAATTAAGTGAACCAATCAAATGAAAAAATTCTTTCTTTCTTTTTCTCTCTTCATGTTATTGGCCCCTCATTAATTTGGATAAATATATTTGCAATTAGTTTGTCATGAAAAAAATGATAAGGCGTTAATATTGCATATGTGGTTGTCTAGTACTCCTGGCCCTGGGGCACTTCACAATACCTGGCTCTCAGGCATGTAATAAACAGACATATATCATCAACCAGGTATATTGGTACACTAGATCAATAATTTCATACATTTTCACAAGAAAAATAAGTTTAACCATCTTGTACCGCAACTCTGTAATAAAAATCCAAATGCATAGATTTCAAAAGAACAAACAAAAATTAAACTGACATATCTCTTGGATTTATATGAAGACTAGTAATAATCTTTTAAAGACCAAGTAAAATAGTGTGGAGATAATTTACTGATGTTAAATGTTACAGTAGCAGTCAAAATTCACAGCTTTGGGTAATTAGATGAATATAATGATGGCAAGTTGATTGCCATTTGTCATATCGACTGTTTCAACATTAGTTGTCCCTTTGTTTCTTGGCTAAATTCCAACACCAAATACACCCCATGATGGAATCACAACAAATTTACTATCTGCATAAAATCTAAGCTAAATCCTTTTTTTTTTCTTCTAACAGATATCAGATTAATTATAGCATAACAAGTTGTACATGATGCAATGGGAGTAGTACGTGACTCTGTTGTGACAAAGACTTGTCAAGAACCAAAAATAACAAATGGAAGAAAATGTGATAAGAGACAATGAACCTATTCATACCATCTTGTTTGGTCACCCTCACTGCGGTTTGCTCACGATGCGCCATTGCGGCCCACAAGTCAAATAGCGAAGATTGGGTGCGTAAAACCACAATAAGTGATAGTCGAGTCATTTTCGGTATTGCATCCCGGCCCTGAAAGAGACGGAAGATTTGATAAATGAATAATTGAATGAAGAACGGTGCATAGTGTAATGCATAGTGTATACCCTCGTGTTACTGATGTCTTAAACGTTATGTGGTTCTTAAACGAGCTTAGCTAAGACGAGAAGTGCAAGTAATAATAAACGAGTTACAACACTGGCTTGTGGAACTAGCCAACAAATGAATGTGCGTACACAACAGCTTAGTTGTGGCTAAGTGTAGTAAATCCTGATACAGATCTAGCACCACATAGTACAACACATTTTACACTATATCTACCTGGAAATGAAGATAGAATATCGCTTTCGAGTTGCTATAGTTGATAAAGAAACAACTTTCTTTACAAGGACTACCACTAACAACATGACAGATTCAGTTGTGAATGAGCTAAAAGAAAGAAACAAACACAATGAATTTGACAGCTTAACCCATTCCAGCCAAAGAAACAAAATGGTACTTAGTGGGAGGATAAAAGAATAGCAAAGGTGCAGAATCTGTATATTGGACTATAAATTATTTTTGCTACATAGACGCCAATTTACTTCCAATTTGGAACTTAATAGCTCAATAAACAAGAGACCAAAGAAAAGAAGCCTATACATGATATACACGAGTAGCAGATACAGGATTTTTAACGTAGTTATGCAGTTTACGGGTCATTATTAACTTTTGCTATGTGAATTAACTGAAACAAGAAAAAGACCAGGCAAGCTTGCATAATGTTTCCAGAAATCCATTGAAAGAAAAACTGCCATAAAATATCTAACCCTCTCAATAAGTTCAATTTTTATAGAAAATGCTAATAATCTAACATAGTAAGGTTCACAATATCAGACTATCAAGAGCAGTATCATTACAGGCTATAATGCGCAGTGCAACTCACGTTATCAACAATTTATAACACTTTGTAGTTCTTAAAAAGGCTTAGCTAGACAATAAGTACAGCTACTAATGCGCAGATTACAAAAGCGATTAATTTGAATGCATTTTGCAGCACATATTACAACAACTTTCTGCAAAGTTTCTTTCTGGAAATGAAGATAGCATATCGCTTTCCTTTTGCTATAGTTGATTTACAACCAACTTTCTTAACGAAGGATGAGCGGTAACAACTACCAACAAATACCCTGATAACTAGGACTCCAAAGCAGTCACATAATGAGCTGCAAGAAAGAGTAACAATGACCTTGACGTCGACAGGTTAACTCAATCCAGAAATGGCACTAAATACAATAATATCTGACTATGGATAATAACCACATAACAGAATCTGCAAGTCGTACTATGGCAAAAGAATTTGTTACAAAGAATGCAATTTTACCTTCATTTTGAAAGCTAAAGGAAAAGCTCTACTAAGTTAATTACAGTAATAAATAAAGATAAAAGACGATAAGCACATATAAGATATATACTACATTACCACGTGATGGATGAAGGATTAGAACAGCAGTATCTAGTATTTGCGAGTGTGCACATGCATACATATCCCTAGTCAAGTAGTTCTGCCTGTGTTATAAGCAGATAACAGGGGTAATTCTGTGCTCATAATCAGAAGAAAACAAGACCAGGCATCGAGAAAACAAACCTATTTGATAATAATTATACAATCTGATTTGTGATTTAATACCCATTGCACTGGTCCAATTTACAACTAGCAGGTAAACATACTACAGCAGAATCATAGATCAAATGATTTATTACCCTACATTTAATGAAGGATGCATCTAGGATAAGTAGTGAAAAACAGTAAAAGAAGTACAAGGAACAATGAAAACGGAGATAGATGATGTATTGATCATGTGCAACGAGCGACGCATACTTTCGCTACTTGTCCAAAAGGTGCCCTGTATATAGAATTAAATCAAGGCGTCTCACAGGTTTTTCAATATTCATCTAGCCATATTTAACTTCATGCTGATAATTGTCTCACATCCTTATGAGACATTTATAAACAAGAGTGTATGGCTTTAGGGGGCAGGTAAACTTGCACCTTAGGAACAGAAAACATGATCAAATTTAAAATGCCATGCCATATACCACCATTAAGGTCAATCCATTTGCAGCTCAATCCCAGAAATACTAAGTGAACCAGCAAAGAGCACACAGCACCTCTACATCAGATACTATACAACGCCACATAAAAACATAACATGGGATCAAATGACTCCTTTGTTTAACATTACTTGTACATTTCTCACCATATCTATCTGGAAATGAAGAGAGAATATCACTTTCCAGTTGCTATAGAAACAATTTTAAGAAGAGGACTACTACTAACGACCTAATTGATTCAGTTGTGAATGAGCTACAAGAAAGCAAAGCAATGAGCTTGATGGGCTATCTCGTTCCAGCCCAAGAAACCAAATGGTACCTAACAGGATAATACAAATTGCTAATTGCTAAACAACAGAATCTGCATGCCGTGAACATAATAAATGATTGCTATAAAGAAACCAATGTACCTTCATTAACTTTTGCCTTTAATAAATGAGAAATCAAAGATAGAAGCATATACATGAAATATACAAGTAGCTGATAAGGTCACAAGAGATATCTAACTTGGTTATATGCAGTAGGCCAATACTTGGACCATAAGTAATTTTGTCTATGTAAATCAACTGAAACAGAGAAGAGCAGGCAAGATTGTTTGATTTTGCCAGAAAATCCATCCAAACAACTTATTGGCTTATTGCTAGAAATTACCAAATATCTCTGTAAGTTAAACTCCTAAGGAAACATCTAATAAATACTACGGTTCACGAATTCTTAAGTTTATTGCACAAGTTCAGTTCTTATGAAGGAAATGTTGTCAGATACACAAATGAAATGATTCTTTGGTTGATAAACACCACGTAACATACGTGCATGAAGAGCAAGCCTACTCAAACATAGACAGCAAGTAGAAAGTAAACATTCAGATTTCTTTTTCCATAATGAATTCTAGTCATGGAGCTCGCCTTTTATTAAGAAGATTGGAACAAAAGAAAACTGCGAGAATATTTCAGTACCACCTAGCAACAATTATTATCTCATCCAGAAAAAAACTATTTTGAGTCACCAGAACTATAATAGAAAATTCTAAAAGTAACCAATGAATAGAACAAATGTTGAATAATTATTAAACCATACTTAACAGGTAAAAGTAGCAGATTTAACAGACATACTTTATGTACAAGGAGATCTGGAGATGTCTATCGCCTTGACAAATGCAATGGATTTGAATAACTATCTTACCTGAACAACCTCACAGCTTCAAAGTCATCAGATGGATGATGCAGCCCGGGTGCTGACTTATCCATTTCTGATTTCCAGGCAATGTCACAAGAGGAATTTTCTAATGTCATAAAGTTGAGAGCCAACGTCACACAACAGCTCTCATTGGTATCTTGCCATTTCAATTGCATCAATATTAAGCAGAAACAATGGAGTAAAGTTGTTTCTACACATTGCTCTGTGTTTAAATTGTTAATTCCATATTATGAATAACACATGAAGCATACAAAAACCAAGTAACACACAGTAAAAAAAAGTGTGAGAAAGAATAAGTAACAGGAATAATGGAGATCAATAATATATAGATCCAGAGCATCGAGCATTGCATAATTTCACTGAACATTGTTTATAAAGTGTTCTGTATCTCATATGATATGGAACAATAAAATGCAGAAAATGGAGAAAGGAATTATTACTGCCTTGTTTCTTTTATGAGACACTCAAATATTACTACTAATAGACAGAAGAAGCTCCATAAATTCAGACATATGTATTTTATGCCTATAAATTCATCTAGATCGATACTTTTGAAGCATCTATAAGCACAAAATGCATGATAGTAGACTCAAATGATATCAAATTAACCAGCACAGCACCTCTGCATCACATATAATACAGCGGGCATTATAACATAACCAGGCATGAACAGGCCCATGTGTGTAACATAGTTTGGGGATGGTACAAACTATAAATGAGTTCACGGAAAACCATTATTAAAAGTTAGATGCTACTGGCTTCGCAAAAAAGAAAAGCTATGTGGATTGTACTCTAACAATCAAGAAGGTAAAGTAGAAACATTTTAACTTCTAATACCAAAAAAGAAACATCTTCTATCGCTTTTTGTTGTAGCAAATAAACTTAAAAGTATCAATCCTTACGCAACTGTGGGGATGGCAGTAGCTGCAGTGTCTTTGACAGGTTTCATCGAGCTAAAAAGATTCAAAACATCTACATTGTTTCGGATAAATCGTGGGCACTTTGAAAGAAACTCTTGGGCTTCACTATGCCTTCCAGCTTTGAGGTATGCCCTAAAAACACGCACGTAGACAGCTGTAGATGGTACTTTCTTCACGGTCATTGCTTTCAAAAACATAACAGTGTCATCAGTGGTCCCAGACTTAGTAACATATTTAACAAACGGATCCAAGTAAGGCGGGTATCCGTGAGCTTTCATAGGGGTAAATAGGTTGGTAGCTTCTTCGAATAACCCCTGAGCCAAAAGATTTCTTATTAATAATTTGTATGTTGTATGCCAAGGTTTAACGTCTTTCCCAACGACCACCTCTGATAGAAGTTTGTAAGCTTCAACTGCTCTTCCCTTCGAGCAATAAGCATTTGTCAAGGTTTCCAATGCATAACCAGCACAAGAAATCCCTTCATTTTTAATTAGTTTTTGAAAACAATCACAAGCTTTATCCAGGTGGCCAGAAATACAGTATCCATCAATCAGAGATCCCCAAGTTTTATAACTTGATATAATTCCAGACGTTTCCATGAAATCAAGAAACTGGGCGGCTTCCTCTGTTTTACCATCCTTACTGAGCTGGAACCCGATTTTACCTTGCAACTTTTCATCAGGATAGAAACCAAACTCCTCCATTGCTCTCAATATCTTGTTGCACTCTCCGTATCTCCCGACACTTGTCAAAGCCTTAAGAACAGTATCCAACACAGAGTTAGTCCACACATTCCCGCCCTCTTTATAAGCCCTTAAAACGTTTGAAAACAACTTCATATCTAACTCATCACTAGTCACTATCTTTCTCAAAAGAAACGTACAATCCTGCACTGACGGCTTAACATATCCACGCATAGCAAACTCATACAAATAAACCGCATCGTCCAGCATTTTCTTACTAACAAACCAACTCAAAACTCCAACATATGTATCCTCCTCCATGTCAAATCCCGCATCCCACATCTCCTCCTCAACCAACCTCCAAAACTTCTCCAAATAATCTTCCTTAGCCATAACTCGTGCCATAGCATTATACGTCTTCTCATCATGCTTATACAACCCACTCTCCTGAACCCACCTAAAAAAGATCAACGCTTTATTAACGTCCGCCCCAATATTTTCCAATACCATCTTAACCAAAACACCCGAAAACACGACCCCCATCTCCCTCAACTTCATTTCCACGTCATCCCCCCACGGTCCTTCCCTAATAACCTTACAAACCCTCGACCCAACTCTCTCAACCGACCCATCACCCGACCCAAACTCAAACAAACCTTTCAACCTCTCCACATCACCATCCAACCCGTCCTTTTCAAACCTCGCCATTGCCCGATCACTAGCTCCCTTTTTCACTCCATACCCTTTTCTCTTCATAACCTCAACCAACTCCCAAAACTCACTCACCAGCCCATTCCCACCCAACATTCCCAATAACCGGTTAAACGAATTCGAACCTAAATCCCCATTTCCCTTACCCATTACCCAGTCGTAAAACGCCTTCCCCGAACCGGGTTCCGTCCCACGATTCTTGAAAAGCCCATTAACATAATCATCATTAACAATTAAAGGGTTGTTTTTAGATTGTAATTCCAACATTATTTCTTCATTAGTTTTGTTTGGATCTGAATATAGTTCAATTAACTCATCATAAGATTGGTTAGTGTTTTTTTCAAGAGATAATGATAATGATGAATATAATCTAGGATATTGAAAATGAAATCTGGGTGTGTGAGAATTAAAAGTAGTGTGATTTTTAATATAAATATTAGATAAAGATTGTACCTTTTTGTAATGAAGAATGGAAAGTGGTGATTTTGATCTTTGAAGATGAACAAGAAGACGCCATTGATTTCTCATTGTGAAATGGAGGGATTTCGGCTGTGAAAAATGTTTGCTTTTTATTTAGGGTTTATGAGATTATTCGTCACTGTCCGTCTAGTCTAGTGTTTAGGCTTTTGTCTCCAAAACATAGCTTATTTTTTTATTATCAGTTTAATTTATGAAACAACTTATTACATGCTTAAAAACTTGTAAATTATATATTAAAAACCGTCTCCTAATTTTCCTAACAGCAATGTACAAATTTTAATGCATCCAATTAGTTTTTACTGATAACCTTAAGGGCTGTCACTAACAAATCTCTTTACTTTAATTTGATATATAATATAGAAAACAGTAACAAGATATTAATCTTTCAGCCTACAAATCCTTCATAAAAATCTTAAATCATAACAAGTATAGTCCGCTTAATCTTTTTTTTTTTAAATTTCTTCTCTTAATTTTTCTATGTGGTGTGATCTTGTGATTAGGAGAATTTTTAAGGTCATTTTATCAGAAGGATTAATCAGCTTCCAAATACTAAATACAGGGAGGGACGGCGTCACAATGGGGGCAGTGAGGTCAACTACTCCCACTTCAATTTTAGTGCAATGTAATTTTTTAAAATTTAAATGGTATATTTGTAATTTTTTTCCAAAAGTAAGAAAAAATAAAAAGGAACTAAATACAAATGTTACCTTCGTCGTCATAAGCTTATTCTTTAGATGTCATTAGTCACCGAAACATTAATTTTGAGAAAAAAATTTTCATTAAAAGATTAAAAAAACTTGAGTTTTTTTTTTAATTTTTAATAGAAAAAATGAGGTAAGGTTTAAGAAAAAACTTGTGTTATTTGGTTATGTAATTGTGTAGTACATTAATAGTGGAACAATTTGTAGAAAATTTATTTTCTTTTAAATTATTATATATATTTCACAAATAATTAATTATAATTATCATAATGTAGAAAATATATATATATATTTATATATATATATATAAGCTAATTATGTCGTAAAAAGTATATTTTTGGGGTTTTTTGCAGTATATGATTGAATATGATTTTTTTTAAATAAGACCTTGTTCAATACTTGTGGTCACTTTTTATTAAAAAAATTTAGTATTTTTAAATATAAGTGTTAGACCTGGTGTGAATAACAAATTCTTTTGAGAGTCCATTTTCTATTTTCGAGCTAAGGTCCGTTTATTTTTTTGCATTCTTGGATACAACTTTTATAAGTATGACAAACAACTTTTAAAATTGCCCTCTTACAAGAAATTTTCTGGCTCCGTCTCTGACTAAATACCCACACTAAAAATGGCAACGATACTTAATCACGATAAAAGGTAGACAATTTTAGAGATTTTGTTTTTAGAAATACTTCATGTTTAAGGTTGTACCTTTGAAAAATTTTCGACGGTTAAGACGAAACCAAAGCCAAACGGAGAGAAAACTCTCTCAAACTCTCGATTTCAAGCTCGAATCTCGATCTCAAAATCTCAGCTGTTAATCTCAGATCTATATTTAGAAAGAGAGAAAGTTGAGTGAGTGAGAGGAAACGTACAACAATATAACGAAATAAATGATATTTAATTATTTTGAACTGTTGTACCTGATGATTTACCCCATTTCATCTCATACTTATATAAAACGGTAAAAGTAAAATTTTATATAATTTTAATGTAATTTATGATATTAGAATTTAACCCGTTCAAATTACAAACTTATTTTATTATTTATATATGAAAAGATATTAAAAATTAGTTATATAGGGGAACCTTATTTTGAGAACCTATTTTTTTTGTAAGAACCTTGAGAACTCTCAAATTATATATTGGATCACATGTTTTTTTGTTCATTTATATGTGAAACGTTATAAAAATACATGTTGTAGAAGAAAGTTTTTTTCAAAACCTTATATATACCCATTTGCTAACATGTGAACGAAAACGTGAACATATTCATTCACAAGTTCACATAAGGGTGTTTTGAAGGTTTTTTTACAAAGGTTTTTCTATAACATACTTTTTTATATCATTTCACAAATGAAAAAAAAACATGTGAACAAATATATTATTTAAGAGTTCTCATGATTTAAAAAAAAAAAAATTCTCAAAATAATGAAAGTCTAGTTATATATTTAAAATAAGGGTTTTGTTAGTGACAGCCCTTAGGGTTGTCAGAAAAAACTAATTTGGTGCATTAAAATTTGTACCTTTCTGTTAAAAAAATCAGGGGCGGTTTTTAATATATAATGTACAAGATTTTAAGCATGTAATAAGTTGTTAATGACAGCCCTTAGGGCTGTCATTATCATTTTTCTTAAAATAAAAAAGTTTTAGATAATTTAAATTTATCTTTGTCATGTCAAGTTACATATAAACAAAATACCCAATTAACCGTTGATCGACTTAAAAGTCAGTATCACTAAAAATACGCTAAAACCAACCCAACAAAATGTCATTAACCATTGGTATATTTACTATTTTCTGTATTAGATTAGGATGAAGGGTGTGATCGGCAAGTAGACATCAGTTTATGAAATCGACATTTTTAGTATCGATATCATTGCCCTTGCTATTGGCATGTAACATTAGAGTGTTTGTAGTGGTTCACACCATCACACCAGGTGGCGTGACACATCAGCACCACCCATCAATCACACCACATCCGTAACAATAAACATACCACACCATATTTTTATATTAAAATATAACACTTTTCATTCACTAATAAAAACTAACAAATTTAAATAACCAAAACAAAACTTCATTAAAATAGTGATAAAAGTTACAATACTTTAAAACTAAAACAAACTATCTTAAAAACATAAAATATAAATTAGATTAAAAGCAAACTACGATTAATAAAGTACTATTACAATGCATACAATCGATGCTGCCAAGCATTCCTGGTAACCCGTGCCGCACTGAATGTTGTTCATAGAGATTCATGATATCGTCGGGTGTGGGGAAAAAGAATGATGTTAGATGTCGGGAAAAAGAAAAATATGCATTAACTCATTAAATAAAACTTAAGTCTATCAGCTACAATTTATTCTATGTAAAAGTAACTTTCCACTAACATATATTGAAAAGAAAGAAAAGCAACCACCCCGCTCTAACTTCACCGTGGAACCATCAACCTTGGTACTTCCACGGCATGGACGCCGAGCTTGTAATAGAACCACACCATGTGGTTGGTGTCCTTTCTTCCACGCCGACAACCCCATACACCATTACACATCCTCTTAGCAAGGAAAAATACCACAGGGATGCCGAGGAAAAGAGAAAATCAGCGCAAACTTGTGAAGGTTGTACTATACAAGTGGTGGGACAAGTTTAATCGTTGCATGCCAAATTTTGACATGAGATAACACCATACCTTTTATACTTTGACAACTTTTGGCATGCCTTGGCATGTTCTCTTTTTGCACGTGACACACATAATATTATGGGCTACCACCATATCAAATTTTAGTATGGTGGTAATAACACATTGACACCCTTCATCCTCTCAATTGATTATCTTTTTTGAAAAATAAAATATTAAATTAATAACTTAATATCAAAACTTTTCTTTTAATAGAAACAACTAATTTTGTTGTTAATCCGCATCCACCTAGCTATTCAGGCAAGACGCTAATATAATGGAGACAGTGAAACAAATTTACATCAAAATATCGAATACATTTACAAATGAGCTTTCTAGCTAACACCTATTCGAAATCCAAAGCGACAAAATAGCTTGCTAGATGAACTTGACAATTTTTATTATAAATAAACATATATATGAAACTCTTATGAAATGCTTTAAAACATAAACACTATGTAAAAGTTGTACAACAAAAAATAGCATAACTGGATGCTAATTAAGCTAGCACCATGGAATTACTTTTGCTGTTTTATTATAATAGACATAATATAAGATCCGATACATAGAAATTCTTTGTTGCATTCAATCACAAATTAAAAAAGTGTTAGCAACTATAACATTGCTAAAAACAAGAAACTGAAATGAAATGAGTTCATTTGTTCATCCCAGTTGCTTCCTTCACTGCCTCGGCTGCATCTTGTGCCTTTTGTTGCATTTGTTGGCCAGCCTGAAATTTTTATTTTTTTAGCAACAATATGTTTAACGTTTGTGGGTTATTTTAGATTAAAGTGTTATTAAAGGAAATGCAAAAGTTGTTAAAATGTTAACCTGTTGCATTGATTCTTTGGCAGCCTGTGCAGCATTGCTTGCTTGGTCCATCAATTGGTTGCCCTTTTCCTGTTCAGCAAAATGCAATCAAATATGTTACAAAGAAATAAAAATCCATAAGGAGTTCATTCTAGTAGTTTTGGAACGGTCTACTAACCTAAAGGTTATGGGAAATGATTGTACACCACCAAACATGCTATATAATATTGTACTGTGCAACACTCTAAAGCATATTTGGTGATGTATTGTCAAAAACAAGTGGTGTACAAATCATCTCCCAAAAGTTATAGGTTAAAGTCTTGTCAAAGACAATTGATATAAGTTTTAGGTGGTTATAATTATGGATGTAATTTTTTTTTCTTTAGAAAAAATGGAACGGTGAAATTCATATCATCCATCACATTCACAAATGGAGGGTCCTTAGATGATTTAATAGTTTTACACGATGTTGGTAATGGATTAACAAAGAAAAAGTAGTAACCTCGGCTTGGCCTGCGGCCTGACCAGCTTGGTTACTGGCTTGGTTAGTGGCGCTCTGATTGCTGTTCATCATTCTCGTTGCGGAATTGGTGTGTTAGTTTATATAATGTGATTGCAAGGGGATTGTGTGACAAAGAGATATTGTGTTGATGGGAAGTTAGAAAGGAGAAATGGAAGTATATATATTGTGTTTTCAGGATGGAAAAAATATTAGTGGCATGGCATCAAATATCGGTATTAAAAGTAATTCCATAAGTTTCTCTCTATCCCTCTTTACTAAAATTATTATAGGCATATCTTTTTAGGCGTTTGAACAGGGATGGTAAAAGACCACAAATATGATGCTAACTAGTGGACATTAATTGTAACATGAGAAAATTTGGGAAACTAATGACATTTTCGTAAATAGATACCATTAAATATGAACGACTTATGTATTTTACTTTCGTATACTATGGTTAGAAAGGTAAACAAAGACTAGTTAAACTTGAACTCACTTAATAAACAAATTTAAATGTATGTTATTTTGTTCTATGCATAAATATTATTTAAATATGTTCAATTCTAATTGGCATACATAAAAGTGTTCAATTTTCAGTCGTATAATCTTTCATTAAGTCTAATCGAGTTCAACATCTAATAGTTAGGCTTTAACTCGTTGTTTACACAATCTCTAAATTAGGCTTAAATCAAACTCGACTAGGTATCATTTAAGATTGACTCAGAATCAAGCTTTCAGCAAAGATCGAGTTCAAATGCTAACAAAATTTTTTGACTTTTTTAGAGTCACATCAATGGGTTACAACTTTCAAACATGTTTGGGGTAGCTTATTAAAATACTTACTGTATTTTATAAATGCTAAAAAGCAATAAGCTAAGTAGCTAACTCAAGCTTGCAATAAGCTAACTCAAACCAGTTGATGCTTATTGGATTTTTAAGAGCTTATAAAGTTTATAAAAAAAAGCATATGAAAGTTGATTATTAACTTTTTAACATAGACTTTGTTAAAAAGCAATTAGGTCTCCCAACCCAAACTTTACCTCTTACATCATATTTTGTAAATGGTAATGATTAATCCTCTTAACTAAATAGCTTCTTAATCATGAGATAATGAGATGTGAAAAAATCAAGAGGCAAGATTAGGAAAGAAAATTAGTAGATACCATATGTTATCTACTTAAAGTTTTAAAAAGACTTTTAGGCTAATCTTTATAAGGATTTTTTTTTTTTATTTTTTTTTTGTAAAACTTTAAGTTTCTTGTACTCCAACTAATAACGCAGTGGCCGCTAGGATGTATACCCTTCCAGCCGCCAATTCTTGGGGGGAAAATCACCTGGACACTAACCCAGCTGGGGGATTAGTGGGTACCAATACGGTACATGGCATTGAGAGTTGCCATCTAATTACCCTCTTTTTTTTAACTTTAAGTTTCTTATTAAAAAAAAACAAATATAGCTTACCCAAACAGACCTTTATGCACTTTTTGAAATTTTGGCCCAATAAAAGCTACGTGTGAATGAGCCCTGGCCCATATATATATAAGTAAATATATAAATCCCTAGTGAACCGTATCAAGCAAGTCTGTAGCTATGGCGGTTTGAAACGATCGAGAATGGAAAGGTAAAAAGATCTTCCAAAAATCTCTAGAATATTTATTTTTTTTACTGCTACTTTTGCTACTACATTGTAAAATTACATAAACCCTACCTCTTTAAGATATAGATATAGATATATATTAACCCGTCACTAGCAAAATTAAGTTGTTTGTGGTCATCGGATCATTATTATTATAAAGTATAAACCTCTTCTAAAACCCTAACAAGTCTTTTTGTTGTTTTTTTACAGGGTGAAAACACAACAAAGTACTACTCGTAATTAGTAATGGCGATTGTCTCACGGATGATTGTCATACAACCTACAAAACATCATAATTATAATAATCATGGATTTAAATTATCATCTCCTCCTCCTAGACCATCAACATGTTCATCGTTCGTGTTTTTTCCCGGCCGTTTTGAGCATCATCATCGCAAATTTTTGATGCATGCTGCTAAACCGATATCCGCTCTCATTAAGGTTAATTTTTGTTTATAAATGTTTTTAAATTATTGTATATTTTGTACAATTATGTTTTACGAGGTTTTATATGTGTTAAATTTGTACCTATAGGAAAATTCTGTTTGGAGTTATAACTTTGGTTCAGATGTGTCTTTACATAATGGCAATAAGCACAACGATAAGGTAATTTGTCGATTTTTTTTTATTTCTATCTAGTCGGGCTGGTGTAATAAGTAGTATATATGTATATGTATAGCTATATGTATACATTGTTGCTGATTGTTTGAACTGTTGCGATGATGAAGTTAAAATGTTTTTGGAAGAAAACGGACGTTGTAACAGAAGTAGATAATGGTGAGCCTGATTTTATTAATGTATTGTTTTTTGTTTTTATATGTTTTGGTTAATTGAATTTTTTGTGTTAAAACTTAATGAGATGATGATAACAGAAAAAGACTTGAAAAGAACAAATGCCGATAGAGGTACAAAGAAATCAGGGGGTAAACGCCCACCAACGCTGTATACGTATGCAGTTGGAGCTTCTTTATGTATAGTAGTGGGGTTATGCTCATTTGGGCTTCAAAAGTTACCTAGTTCAAACTATACTGAAGTACCGTATTCATACATGCTTGATGGGATACAAGATGGGAGTATCATGAGGATTCAGTTTGTGGAGAATTCTCGTCTAATTTACTTTAATAAGAACACTTTAGAAGAGGAGAATGTTCAAACTCCGGAAAAGGAGATTGTTGAAACTCCGGAAACTAATTTAATAGCAATGCGATTAGAGGGGCTTATTAAGCCGTCTTTTTCCAAATGGGCTTATCGTACACGAAACATAGAAGATGATAAATTTGAACTCCTTAGAGTGCTTAAAGAGAAAGGGGTTATCTATGGATCTGACCGTGCGCTTCTTTCTGCATCAATGAAGAATTTCTTGTTGATTTTTTTTCAACTGGCCCCGTTTTGGATCATGGTGTTGCTTACCTGTTATCAACTCAATTCTCAACATGATCTTGGGAAGTTAACAAAGAAGCAACCCACTAAGAAGCAATCAGTAACGTTTGATGATGTAAAAGGAGTTGATGCTGCCAAAGCAGAGCTTCTAGAGGTAATGTTCTCGGTTGTCTTCTCATTAAACTGATTTTTTGGCTTGATTAACTTTATATCTTTCATTATGGTAGGTTGTTTTGTGCATGAAAGGAGACAGTAAATACATGAAACTTGGGGCAAAGTTACCCAGAGGTGTTTTGTTAACGGGTCGTCCAGGAACAGGGAAAACATTGTTGGCTCGTGCTGTGGCTGGAGAAGCTGGAGTGTCCTTTTTTTCCATTTCTGCTAGTGAATTGGTGGAGGTTTTTGTTGGTAGAGGAGCTGCTCGAGTTAGAGACCTTTTCTGTGAGGCTAGAAAGAGTTCACCAGCTATCGTTTTTATTGATGAGATTGATGCTGTTGGGGGACAGCGAGGTAGCACTCTGAATTGTGAGCGTGACCAAACGCTGAACCAGGTAACACTTACTTTGTGTTCACACTTTACTATGTTCCACGTGCTACATTGGTATTGAAATTGAGTGCAAGCCATATCATTTGGTGTTTTTGACTTGACAAGCCACTTAATACATTGGATGTAGAGGTAGCAAAATGGACGGGTTGGGTAAAGCTCAAAACATGTTTGAGCTAAACAGATCATCTTTAGTAACGGTTGGAATGGTTTGGGTCTATTCGAGTTGGATTGTTTCAGAAATTTCTTTATCCATTTTTAATTTTGTTTGTGTATATAACTAATGCCTTGATTACGATGACAAAATTACTGCTATTTGAAGCAAAACTGAGTCAAGATGTTTTATTACTTTTATACATTAAAGAAAGTTTGGATAGCTTTCAAACTGTCGGATCCTTGCAACCTCTTTTCTTTGCAAAATCTTTTCATTCGACCATTTTGGTCTCTTGGCGATCGTAAGTAACCCAAATCGACCTGTTAGTTGGTAAATTGGTCAAAGAAGCCCATTTAATTTCATCGTAGGTAAATGTATTAGTATTTATATTGATTAATGATTGCTATACCAACTTTACAAAGTACTTGACAACAGGTTTTTATGTTTTTGTCAGCTTTTGACAGAAATGGATGGGTTTGAGAAAGAGGAAAGTGTTGTGGTTATAGCTGCTACAAACAGACCCGAAACTCTGGATTCAGCTCTGATGAGACCTGGTCGGTTCTCAAGGAAAGTTCGAGTGGACGAGCCAAATGAGACTGGGCGAAAAGATATTTTTGCCCTTTACCTGAGAGATGTCCCCATGGAGGAAAATAAGGACTCCATTTGCCAGGTTGTTGCATCGCTCACCCCAGGCTTGGTAGGGGCTGATCTTGAAAACATTGTTCGGGAATCTGTACTACTTGCAGCTAGAAGAGGTACGATCTAATTTACCTCCAATTGTTTTTGCCTTATAAGTTTTGACGTTTAAATTTTGTTTTGATTTTATCTTCAGGCGGTGAATTTGTAACGAAGGACGATATATTTGAAGCCGTTGATAGAGCTAAAGCTAAAGTTTATGATTCTGCTGATGGTAAACCATTTCCATTCGCATCAACTTCATATCCTCGTGGGTCTATGGGGTATGGAGTTTCTAACTGATGATGTTTTATACCATCTGCCCATGATGAATGTGTGTATATTTGATCTGTACTGGGAACTTTTTGGATTTTCGATTTCAAATCTGAGAATGTGTTTTGTTGCTTTTCTGCACTAAATTGACTGATAAAAAGTTCATTGAAAATGTTCGATAATGAGTTATGTCAATTTGGTCCCGAGTTATGTCCTTTTTTAATTCGTCCTAAAATAAATATCAACATTACAAAATTGCCATATTAACTTTATTTCTATTCTTAAACGATCGTGCAAAACTAAATCTTAGGGCTTGCGTAAAAAAGTAATATTGTTATCTTATTATTAAACAATGTAGTGATTAAGCATCTCAAATTTTGCGGTTTTTACTTGTGAATATTTATTTTGGATACAGTAGTTTTTAGATGAGCAACGAACATAGACCCATGAATGGAGATCTACGAGGACTCGGGGACACGGCCCAGGAGTTTATTAATCCACGGTTCCAGATATACAAAATGTCCCAGTTATGCAAACTACTAGCCTCATTTGCATTCCATTCTATTGAACTCTTTCTTATGTTGGCCTCAGAGTATTGGCCAATATAAACCCCCTGCCAAAGTTACCTATCCAATTGCATGAGTAAAAGCTAATCTCTCTGAAGCCAATCTATCCTACAATGCGATCAACAAGCCATTTCAAACGATCTACTAGTGTAAAGGAAGTCTTTTAGCACCCAACACTTAAGTTGACAAAATTCCACATGCAAGGGCAAATTGGTTTTAATTCTGATGTACAATATTTGGTGCATCAAGAAAGATAAGCCCCAAAACTCGCAACCCCACAACCCACATCAAAAACAATTTGGATATTTCCACCATTGAAAATGAGTAACGCCACCACAAAACTTTAGGCCGCATTTAATTGTAGAAAACTCCCCCGTATTCTAAAAAACTTTTCAAAGAATACATGGAAAACGTAAAACGTGATCAAATTAGAGTATGGAGCATTATTCTCTCTAGGTGTCGTCTCTCACTCATGAAACCACACAACGTAAAAGACCTTAAGTGTTTTGAAAAATGGAAAACGACACTACATACATAATTCATCCAAACACTTTGAAGTAGATAGTAAAGTAAAGTCCTGATTAATTGTTAGTATTTTCCATTTATAGTTCCTTCCTAATTTTCTTAAAGAGCTAATTGATGCACCTTATTTATGCGTTCTAACACAATCATTTCATACTTGTACACTGCTTGTTTAGTCCATCTCAGTTTTTCCGGGTGATTGTTATGTTCTGTGTCTGGCCAAACACAATAAGCACACGATACATACCCCACAACAAATACAAACTTTTATTAATCCTCATTATTCAAACCGACACATTGGTATCATCCCTTTTATTATAAGCAAACAAATATCTACGTGAACTTACCACTAAAGCATATTCCACCATAATCAAAGCAAGTGTGTGATTATAAAGAGATGAACGAATGCTACAATTGCTCTTGATTAAAGTCATGTATCCGTAAAAAACTTAAAAATGTTAGTCTTAAATTAATCCAATATCCTTGGACAACCATTGGATGGATAACATAAGAACCAATTGATACATACTAATGATAAAAAATAAAATAAAAAGAAGCCTAAATTGAAATAGGGAGGAAACCTTGAAGATGATTTCTAAGAGAGCTTATTATTTAGGGCTAATAGCATGGAAAGTCTTTGTACTTTGACATTTTTGTTATTGTGAGGCTTGTACAAAAAAAATTGCTTTCAAAGGGCGTTGAAACGGATAATATTTCTTTCGTGGGGCTCCGTATGGGTAGCCAGTTAAAATTATTTTTCAAAGCATTTTCTCTTTTTTTATAACTCACTTATTGAGTATACTCATATTACATGTCATTTATGAATAAAGTCTCATTTCCACATGGATATTCTATTATCTCTAAACATTATATAAATATGTAACATAAATTCAAAAGCTCTGATGAAAAAAAATCATAAATTTGGAACAGAAACCCAGATTATAAATACATTAAAAAAATACAGAAAATCAAGATAGATTGATTACATCATAGGTTTCAAAGATGCTTTTGAATTAGGATTCAACATCGTTGTTACGTAGTCATGAAATGTTGATATTTGGGAAGTTTGGGGGGATTTGTGGAGTTGTTGATGATTTGCCCTGGAAACGTGGGAGCGAGATGAACCCCGACTAGGAGGAAGTGCCCCGTCAAATTTTATGTTCGCCGGAATCCTTGCCAGTGCTGTAACCTTTCTTCAGACCATCGGATTCCTTTGTCGCCGCTATGACATTCCCGTCGGAAAATTTGGTTGGCCGCCGTAATTTTTACACATTTCAAAACTATCTCTTCCATCTATTGCTTCTGTTACTGGTATCAAGGGGTCGAACATTGGTGGGGCCACCGAAGGGCGATGGTGGCAGTTATGGGTGGTAATTTCTCTGTTGAAAGATTGATTACGGGTGGTAATTCCTTTGTTGTGTCTTTGAGGGATCTGATTAGAGATATATTGTGTTTACTTTTGATCGATAAAAGATTGGGGATGCTGACCAAAGAAAGTAATGACCAAAGATGTCGACATGTTTGATTTAGGGTTTGGATTTGGATTTGATTTGGGGGAGAATACTTCCTAAAGATGTAGGTGTATATATGTTTATAATAATGTAAGTAACTCCCAATGCCGTCTTCCACAGGTTTTGGGTCCCAATACCGTCTTCGACTGTGTATGGGGGAGGTTGAGATGTAGACAGCTTTACCCCTACCAAATGTGTAGAAGCTGCTTCCATGTTCTACCATAGGTAGAAAAGGCCCTCCAGCCTTGATGGGCATGTTGCTGGGCATGAGGATCGAACCCTTGACCTCTGTCTCTAGAGGCAAGAGCTCCAACCACTGATCCAACCCAGCTAGTTTATAATAATGTATATGTATATATATACACACGTGGATAAGTCATTTAAATGAGTTGGCAATTTCAATAAAAGAAAAATGAGAAAAACCAGCTAAATACTGGACACGTAAGCAGTAATTGATCGCGGTCCTACAAAAGAAATATTACCCGTTTCAACGCCCTTTGAAAGCAATTTTTTTTATACGAGACTCACAATAACAAAAGTGTCAAAGTACAAGGACTTCTCATGCTATTAGCCCTATTATTTACCTTTAGTGAATAATTAGAGATGAAAGCTCAGTCGCTGTGTTGCTGCTTCTTTTAATTCACCACCCAAATCTATATCTTCGTGAATGTAAGAAATCAGTTGACAATTTTGTAGAGAAAAAACTTTGAATCAATGAAGAAAATAAAGATTGATTAGGGATTAAGATTGCAAACCATTTACATCTCCTATCCATGTAAAAAAAGATTAAGATTGAATACACAAAATATTGATGACATTAATTGAAGACATACCACATCATGGCACTTTCTTGTCAGATTATTGAAGACAAAAAGATACCGAAGTGTCATCATAATCAACATTATACATCATATTAACACATAATTAAAAACATAACAAGGTATTAATATCATTAAGAAGAGTGATAATTATAGTTTTAGTATTGATTCATGAACTCAACTTTTATATTACATATATATATATATATATATATAGATCACACAATAGTCATGGAAAATGTGAAATTGCTCTTAATAGACATCCCTTATGGAAAAAGTTATTAAAGATTATCAAATTTGTCATTAATGGATTAATTTACATTCTAAACCTTTATAATACTAATTTACACTCTAACTCTCTAAGTCCTTATTTTCTAAAATATTTTCACTATCATCTTTACATCAACTTGCACCACTTGATACCAATAAACCCTTCACCGACACCACTAAACCGCCGTCGCCGCTGTAATACGCGGGTACCATGCTAGTATAATTTTTAATAAAGCACCGGCCTTTATGGCATCAGGCACAAGCGCTAGCTAGCATGCCTGCTTCCACACACACGTCCACTTGTGCCCCATCAAAATCATAAGTAATAGCCAGCTCTTAAAATTAGTTCACATCTAGCTAGCTGTGTGAAACATTTATCTTTTATGAATGGATCTACACTAAATAATAATTCAAATAGATAAGGATTTCAACAAACCTAGTCAATAATATAGAATAAAAGACCATCTTATAACTGTTTACACATTTTAGTAAGATCGGATATATAGGTGTGTTGGTTTTACCCAAAACACTTTTTAGTCAAGAATCTTTTAGTTTCGGAGTAGGGATATACAAAGGTTGAAACTTGGCCCGACACTGTCGAGTATGATCAAGGATTTTATTTTTTTATTTTTTTTCGAACATTCAGTCGGGATACGACATCAGGAAAACCTCATCGTATGATGACGAATTGTTCCATATATCCTAGACATTGAGATGTTGACTATAGATCGTTACAAGTATTCGGAAATAAAACCTCACGACTTAAGGATCAAACTCAATATCTTATTTCTTAATCTTAATTCTACTATACACGTAATCTATACTTTTATACTATCTAATAAAAAAATACAACCCTCTCTTTAAAAGTACATGGAAAAATTATCTAAAAATATTTTTAATGATTAAATTACACTATTAGACCTTTACTTTTAAAATATTTTCTTTAACCATTTACATCAGTTACTTTTGTATCAATAATCTAGAGCACTCGACGTCGCCTCCACCACCAACATTCGTCCCACCACCACATCATCGCAGCCACAACCACCGCCACATTGCGCGGGTACCGTGCTAGCATATATATATATATATTGAAAGGTGTGGATTATTTGCACGCAACACGAGATCTAGTTTACGTCGTCTTAACCGAGTCCACGCTTGAGAGCCCCTTCACCCTCAATACATAGTAGGAAGAGAAATCTCCAACTAATCAGCTTCACTAGAGAACTTTATTTGTGAAATACCTTGAAATGTCTTTTCCATGTTTCAAACTTGAGACATCTAACATATAAAACTGGTGTTCAACCATTGAGCTATAGTGGGGAAATACTTATTGTTTATATAATACATCTACGTATTTTTTTATATTCTATAATAATCCCTAATAAAACAAACTAGCCTTTTTATTTTAGGAAATTTAGCACCTTTTTCAATACCCCTAAATAATCCTAACAAATATATTTAAAATGGTTAATTTTTGCACCTTAATCTTTTTTGCATCTAATCCTTGACTTATATTTAGAATGATAATCACGGTTAGATGTCTTATCAAGGTATCTTATGAAATAACCTATACAACTTGTATCACCGTTACGGTATCTCACGCGTTATAAACTGTTGACACTGTAACGCGCGGGTATCCTAGTATTTTATATTGGATTGTGTAAAGTTAATTTGTATTTTATCTTTTTCCTCGTAGTTTTCTTTCATATTATGTCCGCATATATTTACTTTTATAATTCTTTTTACAATTAGTTATAACTTTACATATATCATCATCATCATAAACAGTAAAGGTTATTGTTCCTGGACAACAAACGACATAATAACTAGTTTATAACTAAACGCAAAAATTATCGATCGAAGAAGTGAAGAACGCTTATATGCTTACGCGCTAAAAAAGAAAAAACTAATTAAAATAAAACAAAAGCTAAGATAAAGCGAAGGATAAAAATAAGAGAAAAACCCTGGGTCACTCAATTTCCATGGAACCTACACATATACTTACATAACAATAATAATAATATTCAATATAATTAATTATTCATCAAATAGATAATCATCAGTCGTTGGTGCTGTTGCTGTTAATCTCTGCAGCCCTAAACGCCTCCATTTTTTGGTACATCATCATCTCCCCATTTTGTTTTTGTTTTTTATTTTTATTTTTTAATTTTTATATAATATAATAATGCATATTTACATTGTGAACCTATTAGCCTTAGCCCCCTCTTTTTATTTGATGTAATGATGATTATGATTTATGAGCTTCTAAACACTGTGATTTCTTAAATAGGATATATATATATATATATATATATTTTGCTGATGTGGTATTATATAAGTCATTGAAGCGGATGCAATATGAGGGTAGATACATGGATGTTTAAGGTCGAAACACGAAAGTTTGATATGTAATATAGATTTTCGTGTATTGTTTGATACGTTTGAAAATATGTAACACTATACTAGCAGTAATAATTGTAATAAAATTTACAGATTAATAGACGAAAAATGGAACGCGGTTTTTAGTACTTGATAACGAGTACTTGAAGTGTGTATTCTGATAGTTGGATTCTATGAAGTTATCGATATACTGTTTAGTAATGTTGTTTTGATGATCAAGTGTTCGTTACAGTATGAACGCTATATTTCCCCTTAGTTGTTTCTACTTTGTATGAAACTCGAGAATCGCATATTAATAAAAGCCTAACAAATGTATTTCCCCTTAGTGTATTATGAAGTTATCGATATTCAACTTTGTGTATTCAGTTCAGTAATAGTTTTTTGTTGATCAAGTGTTCGTTACAGTATGCTCTATACCCCTTTAGTTGTTTCTACTTTTTGTTTGAAATTCGAGAATCGCATATTAATAAAAGCCTGGCAAATGTATGTATGTGTGTGTAATTGTGTATGGTGGTTGTTGATTTTAACACTGATAGAAGGTCTGATTCTTGATTCTTAAAGATAAAGGATGGGCGACGCTAATGAAATTAAAGATATCGATCTGCAAACGAAAGAAACTGAGGATGATTTTCATGATTCTGATGATGATGATCTTAATAAGCCATTATGGAAAAAGTTTCGCCCGGAGCTTGAATCAAGGTTGAGTGGTGTCAAATCGTTTTTTAGGATTCATATGGTTCCTGCTTCAGTTTCTGTAGCAATGGTAATGTGTTATCTGCTCTTAAGATCAAAGAGGTCAAAATTTAAAGTTACTCCATATTCAGACTTGTTGAAGGGCCTTCAAGATGGAAGTGTGACGAGGGTTCAGTTCAAAGAAAACTCACGTTGTGTAGTGTACGACAGTGTGCCACGAATTTCTGAGAGTGCAAAAGTATTAAATCAAGGAAGCAGTCCTATATTAAAATTCCAAAAGATGCTGGCATCCATGGTTGGAAATTTGTTACCAAAACATGACATCATACCTGGGTTATACCACTCACAAATTGTCGCCGATAAAAAGAATTTGGAGCTTGTTGCTAGCCAATTACCTAGACATGGGTGGCAGTTTTCTACAAGATACATTGATGATGATTATAGAGAGCTTCTTAATTTGATGAAAGAAAAAGGAACCACGTATGGGTTAGAGCCTGAACCGTTTGTAGTTTCAGCGGGGAGAAGGCTTTGTTCTACTTTACTAAGTCAAGCACCTTCATGGGCTATGCTGTCATTGGTTGCTCATGGATTAGGTGGTGGTGGTAGCAGTATTGCAAGAAAACCCAGTAAAAACGATATGGTAACTTTTGATGATGTTGAAGGTGTAGATGAAGCTAAGGCAGAGCTAATGGAGGTAAATATCAATTTTTGTTATTGATCGTTATAATCATGATTTTGGTACACTTTTGTCTATCATCATTTGGTGTTTTGTCTAATAAGACATGCTGTGGGAGATCATGTTGGGATGCTCTTATGCTGTTAAATTATAATTACCACTTTTGATGGTGTCTGGGTATATGTCCAATTATGCTTTTTAAAGGAAGCGGTAGCTAAAATAAGGGCATATTTGTGATTAAGTTCTTTCATTTGTTAGTCAGCTTTGTTGCACCTATTATTAACCTGATTACAGTTAATCATAAGCCAAAAAGTAGCTACACAAACACTAGAAATTGATTACTATGACTAGAGGTGTGACATGTTTAGCTATTGCCTTTAACTATTCAAACACAATTTATGTAGATTGTGTCATGCTTGCAAGGAGATTCAAACTATGTACTTCTAGGAGCAAAGATACCTCGAGGTGTTCTTCTAGTGGGTCCACCTGGAACAGGGAAGACACTACTCGCCCGTGCAGTTGCTGAAAAAGCTGGAGTCCCATTTTTCATCACTTGTGCAAGTGAATTTGTGGAGATGTTTGTTGGAAGAGGAGCTAGTCGCATCAGGGATCTTTTTAAGGAGGCTAGAAAACATGCGCCATCTATCATTTTCATCGATGAACTAGATGCAGTCGGGCTCAAGCGTGGTAGAGGATTTAATACCGAGGGTGACCAAACATTAAACCAAGTACGTGTTCAGTTTTTGGTTGTTTTAAGTTGCGATGTCAAAGCGCATTGATTAGTGGTTATATGGGCTGGGCAGCCAGTTTGGGTTCACTGGGCCTGATTCAGTTTTTGACCTTTCGCCCTAAACTTTTATATGCAAAAACAATGATGTGCCAAAAGCCCAAAATGATTAATTAAATGGCCACATAGTAATCTAGTTTTTTTTTAACAAAATGATTTAGGAGGTTTTATACATTAAAGTAAACTTTGGGCGACCCTGACTTGTTTCCTTTTAAACTTATAGTTCATTTATCAGTTAGATATACAACATAACCCTAATTGATCCATTCATAAGCAAATTGGTTGAAATTGTCGCTTCTTTATTGACTGGCGGTGTGTTGTTTCTTACAGCTGTTGACAGAAATGGATGGATTCGAGTCAGATAAGAAGGTGGTGGTTATTGCAGCAACAAATAGGCCTGAAATGTTGGATTCAGCTCTCCTCCGTGCTGGCCGATTTTCAAGAAAAGTTTTCGTGAAGGAACCAGACGAAGAAGGAAGAAAGAAAATATTGGCTGTTCATTTCAGAGATGTACCCCTTGAGGACGACAGGGATGATATTTTTAATCTGGTTGCATCATTGACACCAGGTTTAGTAGGTGCTGACCTAGCAAACATTGTCAATGAAGCTGCTCTTCTTGCTGCACGTAGAGGTAAAAATTACATGGTCATCAAGATCAAATCAATTGTTAATTACGGTTGAAAAGCTTGATTTCTAAGGGTGAAAACATCTGGAGGGCCCAAGTTCAAATCCTAGGAGCAAAAATATATACCCGCGCCGACTCCAGGCTATCTGAAATGGATGGTCTATCTGGGATTAGCTGGTTGGTAAAGCGGGTTGGATACCCAGGTAAACCATAAAATCTGTTAATTACAGTGGAAAGTGTCTAAAAATAGACAACTTGGATAACTCTGCAAAACTGGAGCGTGCAAAAGTTTGTCATCCTTTGCTCTTAACTATTTAAATAACTAATGCACTATATATAGTTACTTTTTTTTTTCAACAGGTAGTTATGATTATTGTATTATCATTCAACCTTTTTTATCAAGCTATTAAGGAGCTTTTACGTATTTATATACCTTGAATGACTATAGGAACTTTAGACTTGTTAAGTAAATTCCTTAAATATAATAACTCATATGACCCACTAGATATAGATATAATCTAAATTAATCCATCTGCTGGTAATTATTTTGAAATTGCCGCCTCTTTGTACATTACATCATCTGACTTCTGCCATTACACAGGTGGAGTTTGTGTGTCGAGAGATGACGTAATGAAAGCTGTTGAAAGAACCAAAGTGTCGTTTGACGATAGGCAGCAACAGCAGGAGTTCAGTAAACAAGAAGCACAAGAAATTTATTCGATCTCGAACCAACTACTTGCACGGTCGAAGTTTGACTTTTGAGCAACAAAAGGCAGACAACTCTCTTTTTGCAGATCATTTGGTAAGGATTTCCCACCTCTTTTTTTTAAAGAAAATATGCAAGTCAGAGTTTCATAAATTTGCGTTTAGACCATTATATTCATTCCAGCTTGAACTAAGAAAATTTGATGTGTTAAACTCATGTTAGGCTCAAAATGTATTAGAACGATATGAGATGCTCAAAAGTGCCATCATCTCTTAGGAGAGATTACGTGTCAGCATTGCTTGTATTCGCTTCGAATTAGACAAAGAATCACATATCATCGATCAATCATATAATTTTGAATATCACCTAATTCAGGGTCTTTGTTCATGTCTAACCTCTATTTTTAATTTCTTTGTATCTTTAATGTTAATTATATAAGACATATTAGACATACCAGTAAAGAGGTCTGGTCTACATCTCACTTTTCAATTTCAATATTAACTAAATAAGACACGACACTTTTATTACAAAATTTATGTTAGACTATCTGCGTTCGTTTGGGTTATCCTTCTCCTAAACATCCTAATTTGCATGCCGCTGAGCTTTCCATACATATTTCCTACAAATTTTTTTTACCTACAATAATATATTTATTCTTTTCACAAACACTCAATTAATAAATATATACAATAATGTACATACAAATGCAAACACCATCCATTCCCGTCCTTTTTCATAAACACCTCCATGTCTATCATGTATCTTCCATAAACAACATTGATATGGGTAGTCTTATACACCTTACATTAGTACATTCACGGATGATTTTCGTACATGGTGGTTTACTATGCTATGGTGGCATCTATGCATAACCCAGTGGGTCCTGAATTTGCAAGAAGTGGTGAGTGGTCTGGTGACTCTGGTCCACTTTTCACTTTCATATGGCTCGTCTCTTGTCATTTGCCCCAAATGGACTGACCAATGCGTAATCACAATTTTCCATCAATGGCATTGGCAATTTGGCATCCATTGCTTAAAGAACGTTTTATATTTTGTACAGCAATATCGAATTATATTTTATTTTATTTATATAATAACTAAGGCAAAGTTTTAAGCTCTACTATTTCACACTCAAATTATTATAATAACATAGCATGATGATCGGCGCTCACACACAAAGTACTGTAGCAGCTGCTTTTAAGGTCTGTTCCTTTTTCGAGAACAAGTATTGCTTTTTATTGTATTAGATTTTAATTATTTTGGGTTGTTCTTTAGGTTTGAATTGTATTAGATTTTGATTATTTTGGGTGGTTCTTTAGGTTTAAGTTACAAGTATTGCTTCTTATTCGAATTAGCTATATAGAAGTATTTATTTTTATTTAGGTTGTAACCATAGACAACAAATAGAAGAATTTAGTCAAAGTGTACTTTGTTTTTGGCTGATGATTATAACTTACATCACTATTTTTGTGCTTTGATTTATTAAACATTAGCCAATATCTTTTGGAATAATTCCAACACTATAGGCTATTTTAATTCATAAACTGATAAACCAAGTTCATGTTCTATTTTCTATTCATACTTCATAAATCATACAATGATACCCACCACAACCGTATAATCTGTGATGTAGTCATCAATCACATGTTTTGGTCTTTTCGGTAACTTTTAGCACCTCTTTTGAATTGCTCTTGCGACATGCCTTTTGTTCATTACTTCACTCAATTTTTAGAACTACATATTTTGCTAAACTTGAATGACTGTTGTAATGATACCATTACTTTTCACATTGACTTATTATCCGAAGTTAATATTCTATAACTCTGTAAATTTGTGGTTTTCTTAAATGTCTCTTAGTTCATCTATATATATATAGGGGGAAGGGAATATGAGGCTGTTAGGCACCTAAGTTGGGTGAAAAACCCCTCACATACCTTTTTTTAAACCATAAAAATCATGGGGACCAAACATTTATTCAAAATATTAAAAAATTGGTATGTGAGGGGTTTTTTACTCAAGTTGGGTGCATAACAGCCCCATACTCACTTTTCCCATATATATATATATATATTGGCAGTTGTAGCGGCCTAACCATCCATTTTGTTATGCTACCAGCTCCCTTAAAGTCTTTATTTACCATGTAAATTTGACTAATGTTGGTAATTAGGCTGGATATGTATGACTTCTTAAGATTTCGATTAGTGCTTAAGGCTTATCATTACATATCATTCTTTAGAAAAATCTAATGATATCATCACCGTATATGACAGGTTTACATTGGTCTTAAAACAGTTTATATATGGGTCAAAAGTGGCAAATTTGAAGTGTAGTTCTTTGGTTATTCTTTCATTTTATAAGAATTTTTGTCATAGGAACTCGCTATAAAAATAGAAGTCGTCATGTATGCAAAGAAGGCACCAAATTAAGGCCGCATAAGGTTTACTTTATGCCTTTCATAGTGGTTTTTAGGATAGGTGGTTAGAGTTGCTGTTGGTGTCAAATTGAGGATTAAGTGTCTAGATACGACTTCAGTTGAAGGCAAATTATATGCTTCTACTGTTCTGAGTGTCGCAGTGGCAGATGAAAAATTGACAACGTGGCTGAGACTTATGTTAGGCAGAGAGACATTGAGATGGCTATGACCCAGGCAGATATGTGTTTTTATTGTTGCATTTAAAGTTTAATTATGTTATTGGTGAAACTTATTAGAAAAATGATCAAGTATTTAGTTATAGTTACACAATGTGTTTTCATGTAAAAGGTGTCCAGTTACAAGTTACATCAGAAATCACAAGCAATTCGTAAAAGTTTTAGTATGTTTCTTATCAATTTCTGTACTTATCTGCATTCTCTTGATTAGTTATTATTCAACATCTTAGGCAGATGGAACATTCCTTGGAGGGACTCACTTAACCGCATTCGTCTACACAAAGGTAACACATACGTGATGCATGACCATATGTCATAACCAAGAGAAATATCCTTTCTGTCATTTTATGTAATTCATCATCTAAAGAACCTTGATAACTACTTACGTTGTATATATGTTTTTTTTTAACATTAGTAACATTGGCTTTTTTGGCAGGTCAATCGTTGCTATGCGAATCAGGATCTATTAAAAGAAGTGCATCCATTCCAATAAGAACAATACATTTCAAGAGGCTGTCTTCCCTGAAATCAATTCATTTACTTGCTAAGATATCATTTAATTTCTTTACAATGTACAAAAGATGTCAGCGTAAACATACATATTTTGTGACTCCGCGCAATGCCCAGGTTATATTTGTAGTTAAATTTATATCACATCTTTTGCTATAAGCAGGTTTAAATTTTATTATTAAACTCTTACAATAGTTTCTGTAATAAATAGCTGATTTATTTATTGGGTAAATGGATAGCATTTTTATTGTGGCTAAGATGCTAATTAACTACTCATTATTTTCCCCAAACATCTGGTTTTCAGTTTTACCGACATAGGTAAAAGTGGTTAAATGTGCTGGGTTAGGGTGCTGCTGACGTAGCGGTAACAAAATGATTTTACGATTTGTACCATTGGAGATGATCTTATAATTTATAAACTTGGAAGCTGTAAGCTGTCAATTTGTTCCAAATTGCTATTTGGTAATAAGCAACTCTTATTGCGTAGGACATTCACTAAAGTTGATCTTGGCAAAACATGACATAACAAGATAAAGTGTGTAATGAACATAATGTCACATCTACTAATAGGAAAGATATATCCGAAGGAAACAAGAAAACGTATGGTCACATCGTTACTAATATCCTAGTTTTGTCAAACCAAGTTTGAAGATCCTATTTCTCTTTCGGGTAATGACGTTTGTTTTTAGCTTGGTGTTGGATGGTCACATATCCTATATGCTAAAAACTAGCTTAGTTTTTACAACAAAACTTGTATAGAGTACAATACTCGCATTTAATAAATCTTATATAACTTTCTCTTCATATAGTTCTTCACTAACCATTCGCTCTTTTTCATTTTCGAAATACAAAAAGATTATTAGTATTACATTAGCGAACTTAGTTGTAACAAAACAACTAGTTGAATTTAGTTTTTATATCAACAAAACAACTCATTATTAGGCATTGAACCCCATCAGCTTAGCACTGAACATAGCTTTATATGGGGAACTTCTCTTACATGGAAAGTAAGATCGACAAAATCTGTCAAGAACCTACTTAAGCCCGTCGCAACAGGCTGGTAATAATACTAGTATTTAACTGAAAAGAATCATTGATCACATCAGATACAAGACGATGTATATAAAAGCTAAATGTAAAACATATACATGAAATTGATCCAAATCAAAACCGAGATTACGGACAGTTAGGGCTCTTAACTTGTGTCTATGCATTAAAATCAGTTGAGTCGTGTTTCTTTCAAATCAAATATAAGACAAACTATGATTAAAACAATTATGTGATTAAGTGTATTTGAAAGGGTCTTTGACCGGTATTAAGTGTATTCCACTAACAAAGAAAGTTGCGTTGTAGGTTATAGGTTCGAGCCTCGTTTGAAATAATCGGTATGAATAATTATGTGATTAGAAAAGGATGGAAATTCGAAGTATTTGCCTTTAAAAAAAAAAAAAAACCATTCGGATGGCTTAGTGGTGATCCATATCTTGTTTGTTTATGTCATTTTATTGATTGTTTATGAAAACGAAAACATACAATCGCCGTTATTTATTAAAATCTAAACGAAAGATTATTAGAATTAATGAATATATGTTATAGGTTATCAACAGGGGAAAAGGCAGTGTGGATGGCAGGTTCGATTATGGAGAAGTAAATAATCAATGATTATGCGGGCAGTAACTAATTACCCAAGCAGAAGGACAATGACACTAGCTAACCAACTGAGAGAGTAAAATAAATAGATGAATTACTTGCTAAAGGTGCCCGAAAGAAGTGGAATCAGACTCAGTTTCAATAGCCGTATTTGATGATGTTTCAAAGTAACTTCAGGAATTTAGCATTGAAGATAAGGACGGAAGAGAGTCGGTTAGTTGCAAGTAATATATGTTATCATCCGTTCATTTTACGGCTTTAAAGATTAAGACATTGCCGTGGTGTGTAAATATTTAGACCCGTTCATGCACACATCATTCCATCATGGCTTGGAGTCTTGGACCCTACATTTCTGGCCCTATCCATTTTTTTTAGTTTTTTTTTTTTTATACTCATTTATCATAGAGTTCATGCTATTCGAACATAGCAATCAAATTCATATAACGAGCTCACACTATCATTACATACCTGAAACCCAATGTGTTCAGCCGGTTGATCAGACAACCACTTTTTAACCGGTCGGTCAAACTAGTTGGATTGCAAATTGATCGGGTTTTCAAAGAGATAATTAACAGGTAAAATGTAAAGGGTGGGGATTCCTTCAATTTAGCTTGAAGAATAAAATTAGAGTGTTATTATTAGATTAAAATCAATGGTCAAAATTCATTTATCATATTTGAATCATGACCATTGATTTCAATGATTAGATCATCTAACTTTATTATTTGAGGAGATCATATCTCAACCCAAATGCAAAAAGGTGTAACATTAAATCCATAATAATCAGTTAATCAATATTGATGTACCCACTTTGTTTTGTGGGTCCCACCGTATGTTTGCATGCTAAGCATGGCGTGTGTGTGACAGTATAATCCAAAAGTCAATCGACGTCAACTTAACATACTTGTAAGTTCTAAGTTCGACCAAGTCTTTTATTATATTAGATTAGATGTACATACTTTCTGTTTTATTGAATAGAGAAAGTCAGAAAACTCCATTGTTATAGTTGTAACATGATATACTTAAAATTTTATTTCTTTTAGCCGTATGTATTTGCTAAGCATCTTAACACACATTTAGTTATTGTGACACTTTCAGTTACTTAATTATTAGCTCACTAAATCAAAGTCTCAGATACAAGCTTGTAATTTGTAAAGGCCTATTACTTGATGAAATTAGCGCATCACATCTCGATCTATAAATCTCAGTGAAACTTCTATCCAAAACAAAAGAATGCAATTCGATTTAAGACGTATGCTATTTCTATTCCTTTTTGTGGCAACACATTGTTATTTTCGGTGTATGATTAATTTAGTACATATAAGCACGATTCCATCACACGCATGTTTTTCTAAATTTGTAGTAATTAATTGAACTACTTTCATTTCTATACGAATAAGGATATATATGACTCATTATTCCATTAAAAACTAACACAAAATCCCACAATACTTTATCACTCTCCAAAAGTTATGAATCTTATTTATGGAAACATTCTAAATTTAGATAAATATTGAATCCATAAATTTATTAACCTTAGAGAAACAACCGGTAATTTTACACCGTGAATTTCATTGACCATTTGACCCTACAAACTTTAGTTTTTCAATGGTTGACAAAATTACTTCTTACAAGAATCCAATTTCCAAGCGGGGATTTTTATATGACCCAATTAACATTTTGTACCTATAAATACCTTGGCATCATGTCAACACAACTATCGGGAGGATATATATATTCTCTTGGGTTACTTAATAATTTTTTTTTTTTTTCCATATAACTTACAACTAAAAGCGATCTTGCCTTAAGATTATAACCTCGAGGCAAGATCACTTTTATAGTTAATAAGTTAACACCGTCCCACCCCATCAGCACTACGACTCTTGCCACGTCGTAATGGCAATGCTCAACAAGGACATTTCCTACAAACTATTAAAATCTGTCGTGAGTCGTGCCAATTCGATCGCGCCCTCAAGATGCCGTCAAGCACAAAGAGCCATGTTCAATGCCGGGACCACCACCAACTTCCCACCGGTTGCCAACAAAAACAACGTTACCAACGCCACCGAAAATGGCGGTGACAAGATATTCGATTTTGATGACACCAAGGCGTTGTTTGCGTCCGTTTCAACACCAAAGTTGTTGCATTCGGCCACAATCTTGAACTTTTCCGCGGTCGAGTCAATGGTGGATTTGAGCATTTGGTTGATGAACTCGAAGTTGATGGATTATGCGTTGTTCCGGAAGGCGGTGTTGGGTGGTGTTAAATATACGGCATATGATCATTTTGTGGCGGGTGGTGATACGGTTGAAACGGGTAAAACCGTTTTGAAGTTGTGGAATTCCGGGTTGAGAGGGATGTTGGATTATGGGTTGGAGCATGCAAATGATAACGAATCTTGTGATAAGGCTACTAAACAGTTGATGAAAACTATTGATTCAACCCAATCCCTTCCTCCTACTTCTGTAAGTTTAATTTTCATTTCTTAATCTAGCTTGATCTATATTGAAAAGGAAAAAAATACCACAAAAGCCATGCGCATAGTTGTGTCAAATGGGGCATATACCCAATTCTATACATCATGACAAAATGGGTCACCTTCATTAGTTAACATGTCAAAAATAACATCAATGGTCCAGAAATCAAATGGAGTGACACCTGAGTTTAATTACTCATCAATGCTCTGATTATGATTAAGACAACCGACTATCCTGGTCTGAGTTAGACCTTGCTGGTAAAAATGTTTTTTAATCGATACATGATGTCAAAATAAGCATATCAAAATAATGCAAGAATATACTAAAGAAAATATATTATACATAAATAAAAATGAGTAAGATCGTAGAGATCAAATGGTTCTTAAAGGGTGAAACAAAGGCTATTTATGTGGTAATTTTGCCTTTTTAGTCCAGACTACTTGATGTAAGGTTTGGAACCTTTACCATTTAACAAAGTATTAATTAATGAAATTCGGCTGGGTCGTTTGTTCCGTAATTTTATTGAATTGAATGACCAAAAAAACTATACTTCACAGTAAAATGCATATCAAAAGATATCTCTTTAATACTATATTGTTTCAATAATAGTTTTTTTTTTTGCAAGAATATGCATCTGATATAAGCAAAATGTGTAAAAAAAACAGGTAAGTTTTGTGGCCGTGAAGGTAACAGCAATCTGCCCAGTTTATTTGCTTAGGAGAGTGAGTGATCATCTTAGATGGGAGTACAAGAATTCATCTTGCAAGCTGCCATGGAAGCAACAAACTTTGCCAATATTTTCCGAAACAAGTCCTTTTTATCATACATTACAACAACCGGCCCCTTTGACTGCTGACGAAGAAAAAGATCTCGAATTATCTCATCAAAGATTAATGACACTTTGTGATAGAAGCTTTGAAAACAATGTTCCAATTGTTATTGACGCCGAGGACACTTCCATCCAACCTGCTATCGATTACTTGAACTATTGGGCTTCCGTTAAGTACAACGAGTCCTCAAGACCCATGGTTTATGGTACCATTCAAGCTTACTTGAAGGACTCTGGTGACAGGATGGCTTTGACCAAGAAAGCAGCTGACAAAATGGGTCTGCCTCTCGGGTTTAAGTTGGTACGTGGAGCTTATATGTCGAGTGAAAGGAAGTTGGCCCATTCGCTTGGTGTTGAGTCCCCTATTCATGAGACTTTACTTGACTCACACAATTGTTACAATCGGTGTGCTTCATTTATGCTTGATGAGGTTTCTGATCGCCCTGGTGGACTCATTCTTGCCACTCACAATCTTGACTCGGGTAAGGAAAAACAAAATTAACCTTTTTAGTAGCATGATCATTCTCATTTGGAAAATCACAAAAAAGAAAAAAATACTTAAAAAAAGTTCAGATTTTTGTCACATATTGAAATGCCCTTTTGGCCTTTTACCACTCTTAATTATTTGAAAATATACCTTGTTTTGAAGATCAATTCTTATGTGAAAATTAGGAAAGTAATTATAGAGTTTGATCATATTGATTGTAAAATAACAGGAAGCCTAGCTGCGCAAAAGGCACGTCAACATGGTATTACTAAAGAGAGTCAGAAGCTCGAGTTTGCTTCGCTCTATGGAATGGCAGAGGCAATGACATTTGGGTTGAGGAACGCTGGCTTTGGTGTTAGTAAATATCTGCCATTTGGACCAGTTGACGAAATCATGCCTTATCTTCTACGACGAGCAGAAGAGAACAAAGGCTTGCTGTCTTCTTCAAATCTTGACAGGGAACTCATGGTGTAAGACAACACAATACTTTATATGATTTATATAAATTGTTTCCTTAAAATGCTTGATTTTGATGATTGTTACATGGTAATTTTTTAATTTACAGGAAAGAATTGAAGAGGAGAGTGAAAACATGTTTTGGCTAAGGTGCAAATGAAAATGAGAACAACCAAGTCGATCAAATCAGGAACTAAATCCATTGCGCTAACTAATAGTACCAAGTAACTATTTCGAATCCAGCCTCTTTTTGGTGTCACAAATCATATATGTAAATTGTAAAAATGATTTATACACTGATTTAAGTATATATAGAGGCAAAGGTTCTTTTCTTCACTTTTTCTTTTCTTTTTAATGAAATTTTGTAAAGGGGTTTTATGTAAGCCATTTGCTCATCCTTTGTAACTCTGAAGTTAGCTATGATCGCTATTCTACAACCAGGGGCGGTATCAGATATGGGCAAGTGAGCCATTGCCCTTTAGAGTGTTTGTAATGGTTCTCACACATCAACGCCACACAATACCACACAAGAACCACCCAACAATCACACCACATCTGTAACAATAACCATACCACACCATAACTTTTAACACTTTGAAAAGGAAAAAAATGAAAGAACCCAACACAACTTCAAGGTGGATATTCAACCTTGAACCATCCACCCCAAAAAGACCTTGAGGGTGTAATGGCTCCACACCATGTGGTTGATGTCTTAACTTCCACGCCGTCCACACACTCCTCCATTACAATTGCTCTTAGAAATTCAAACTTTATCATGAAATTTTAAAATACTTTCCATGGAGTTTTAAATTTTGTTTCATTTTAGATTTTTTTTTTTTCTTTGAAAAAAACACACATATACATTATATATTAGGAAAAAAACCATAATAACACATGTTGATGATTCAAAAGTGGGGATAATGAAAATATAGGTAAAAAAATCTGGGTAAAAGTATAAATCCAGTCAAGCTATTCAATTTTGTCATGTTATTTCATTAAATTTAGTTTATTAATAAAAAAAAAAATAAAAAAAAAAAAAAAATCTTGGTTCGTGTTTAAAGAAGAAAGGAGTGGGCTAAAATGATGAATTTGGCCTTACGTAACGGCAGATAATTAACGCTGTTGGTCGCATGGATGATTTGGGGACATAAACCTCCACTGAAACGTAGGTGCAAGTGCCATGATTTTTGTAATTTACTTTTAATAATGAATACTACGGCCCATTAAACTATCATGGGTCTTCTTATGGGCCTTAGGTTTTGGGTCAAAAGTAGACATTGGGCTGTGGGGATTGATGGTCACTATAAGTCTATAATCAACGAATAGTATTGCATTTTATTATCATGATTATGACTTTAAGTTCGATACTCCGATCAATCGCTCGTTGTTGCATGGGATAATGGTATTCGGACATTCAGTTTATAAGTTTCACATGAAGTGGTTGGAGTTGTTAAAAGTTCACCTTAAAACAATTAAACAAAGAGAAATGATATTGTTACAAACAAAAGTTTACTAACCATATTTACAAACACATATGGACTAATAGAAAAAAAAAAGTGATTCAAGAAAGAAAAAATAAATATAGTTTCATTGGTGGTTATTGATGCCACATGTGTTTGTAATTTTTGTTTGTAAAATTTTGTTTGTGAATGTAGCATTGCTCTTAAACAAATACGTTATATCTAATTCGACATATCACCTCGTATATATAGTCATTACTCTGACAAAAATCATCCACATGTTTAGGCCTCTTCATTTGATGATCAAAACTTATTTGTATTTCGCTTCTAACATCTTGCTAGCCGGCTCTTTATATATTTGTGTTATGCTTTGCAGTAAAAGGAAATCAAAAGTTTTATAACTACAAGTCTTACTTCTTTTTTTTTTTTTTCTCATACAAAACATAAATTTCATTTGTGTATACTCTCTTTTTGTAGTCAACAACTCTTTATTGTTGGTCACCTAATTTGTTAATTAATACAGTAATCAATTAGATCATGTGAACATTGTATGTAATCCATATATAATTAAATGGATATCTAATTTATCAGCCACTAATATGATGTTGATCAACACTCCGCACAATTGTTATTATGTTCGAATCTTGTCATGTCTACTTGAAAATTACATTACAAATATATCGCAAATAGACACATCTATGCTTCTTCAATTTTCAATATTTGTTGCTAATTAAAAAAAGAAACAAATCAACTTTCACCATCCTTGGAGTTTTTAGCTATGTTGTATGTATCTAATTTATGTTCCCTTGTTTTATTGTGTGTCATTTTTTTTTTATCATGTGATGCATACTAACGAAAGATGAAAGCCACATAATCTTTTCTTCTTCTTTTTCCTTGTTATTCTTTTATTATGAAAAGATACTAAAATCTACACTGTTTGGTAGCTTAGCAAAAACACTTGATTTTTTAAACAATCTAATTAAGAATCATTAAATTGAACCCGCTATAAAAATTGTTTAATTATAATATCGGTTTTCATTATTTAAAATTTGTTTATACGTTTGAATATATTTACTAGGAGCCATAAAACTATATTTCTCGGCTCTTCCGGAACTTAAATCGTCAGTACCAACTTCCCGTTAAAATGATAACTAAAAGTAATATGTGTTCGTATGTTCAAAAAAAATACGTGTTCGCATTTTAGGGTCCAATTTTTTCTTTTGCCCTTGGGTTCCGATAAAAAAAATCTATATTCGAAGACTATCAGATATGATAATCAACCCCTTGATTTTTATAAATTTACTATGCATATCCTTGCATAATAAATTGTTTAAGAATGTAGGATCATCAATTTTGTTTCCTTTTCGTAAGCAGCGACGAAAGATCCATCGAAAGTATGTAAAACCCCGACAAAGATTTATTTACAAATTAAGAATAGAAGATCCCTTACGGGTTGTGTATGAAGACTTGGAAATTAACCTTTTTAGCAATGTATTTTGTTTGAAAGAATAAACCCATCTATTTTCTTTCATGAATTTGTGAATTAAATTATTACTTCGCAACATTGTACGAATATTGTACTAGTCTAATGCATATTTCTTACGGTTATTTACTGAAATGGTACCTGGACTATCCACTATATTACTGGTTTCATACCTATAACTTTAAAATTACTCTCATCATACCCCAACTTATCAATTTTTCACTCGGACGATACCTGACTTGACGGGCGTCAGTTTGACCGTTAAGTTGGGGTATGACTACCGTAAATTTTAAAGTTTTAGGTATGAAACCAGTAATATGGTGGATAGTCCAAATATCATTTGTGTCATTATTATTATTATTATTATTATTATTATTATTATTATTATTATTATTATTATTATTATTATTATTATTATTATGGTTGTTGTTGTTGTTGTTGTTTTTTTAATTACACAAAGTACATTGATATTTTTTTTTGTAAATATTTATATTTATTTTAAAAAATACTTTATTTTTATAAAAAAATTATTGTAAATTTATTTTTTTTTATTAAAAACTATTAATATTTCAAAAACTATTATTTATAAAATTTATTTTTTAATAAAATAATATTTTCTTTTATAAAAGATCATTTTTAGTACAAAGTTTTTATTTTTATAAAAAATATTTTTCAATCTTCTTTTTTAAAGGGGTGAACTGGAAAGAATATCATAATTTCTTGTATTGCATTAGTACCTGTACAACTACTATGTAAGGTTTGAATCAGCTCAAAACAGATTTAATCAACTCCATGTGGTGGTATCCATTGAAGACTTCACGTTCATTTATCAATGTTTTACATGAAATTAATGTACTGCTTCTGATTTACTTATTTTTTTTAAATAGAAAATAAATAAATATGAAATAAATAAAATCATCATGGATCTATAATTTGATTGATTAATAGTTTTTAATAAAAAAACTAAATATTTACAATATTTTTTTTATAAAAATAAAGTATTCTTTTATAAAATAAAAGTTAATTACATAAATGACACCTGGACTATCCACTATATTACTGGTTTCTTACCTAAAACTTTAAAATTTACGGTAGTCATACCCCAACTTAACGACCAAACTGACGCCCGTCAGGTCAGGTATCGTCCGTGTGGATAATTGATAAGTTGGGGTATGATGAGAGTAATTTTAAAGTTATAGGTATGAAATTAGTAATATGGTGGATACTCCAAGTACCATTTCAGTAAATAACCCTATTTCTTATTATGGCAAATTACTTAAAGCTAATTAAATCTACAGAATTCACAAAAGAATTTTAGCGCGGTTCTAATGTAAATTAATAGGATTAGGATCCTCTAAAGTTGATTCAACTTTATAGGTAAAGTTAGATCAACTTTATAGGTAAAGTTTGATCAGCTTTAGCCATTTGATTAAATCCAATGGTCAAGATTAAAATGTGATGTAAAAATCTTGACCATTAGATTTAATCCAATGGTTAAAATTGATTAAACTTTACCTATAAAGTTGAATCAACTTTAGAGGATCTCAATCCAAACTAACAAGCAAGAACTATATCTTTGTCCGTTAGTATGATTAATAATTTACATGACATTTTATTAATCTTTTGACTAATCCACATGAAATTTGATTTTGTTCATATCAACTCGATGAGTTTTAGGTCAATTGACAAAGCAAAGACAAGATTTGTCTCACCCGTGAATCTGACCTCTTGAATTTCATCTATGATTCACGCTTTCATTTAATAAGATACAGAAAAATGAATAGATAGATTTAAGATGAAACGTTTTGAGTTCAAATCCGATTCAAGATGTTGGGTTTTATTATAGTTATAGTTACATTCAGACTGACAAAATTTTCTTTCGACTGATGGCTTTGATAGACTCTGGCCACCTAGCGTTTTCATCTATTCGCAAAGTGTATGGAATGGTTTTTGCCAATAACTCTAGATAGCCAAACATTTAATACATTTTTCCAAAGTAAAAAAGGAATGATTTTCATCAAACAACTCACTAGATGTTCCCAAAAGATTTGGTTTGCTTGAGGACCTACATACACACATGTTTATTTTCATTTTATATCAAAAAATAAAAACCTCCCACCACCTTTGTTTTGGGACTTGTACACATTTCTCTCCATCTCTGTCTCTCTCCTATTTCACCTTTTTCTCAATGAAGGTGACAGGGGCGGCAGCAGCAGAGCTTCCTTATGGAAAAAACAATCAACAAGTTTCCACCTTTAGAAACACCACATCCAAAACCTTAATTCTTGTTACTCTAACACTTATTATTTTGACAGTTATACCCCTATATTATCCACTTCATAAATATCCAACAACCGGCGGCCCTGCTTCAGCCACCACAGACACACCCATCGCCGCCCCAATCTACCACCACCAACAAGATGAACTCATTACCATAAATGACAACCATCATAAATGTGATGTGTTTTCGGGTGAATGGATTCCTAACCCGGATGCTCCATATTATGATAACATGACATGTTGGGCCATCCATGAACATCAAAACTGTCAAAAATATGGACGACCCGATTCGGATTTCATGAAGTGGAGATGGAAACCCGATGGATGTGATCTGCCCATTTTCAACCCGTACCAGTTTTTGGAGATAGTGAGGGATAAGTCTTTGGCTTTTGTGGGTGATTCTGTGGGCAGAAATCAAATGCAATCCTTGATTTGCATGTTATCCAGAGTAAGTTTGAATACACCTCAATCCATTTTTTAACGACTATTTTATCAGTGCCGGCTTTAACATTTTTAAATACCATCAATTTTAGACGCCTCCCATCAATTTTAGACGCTAATTCGTTAGCACATACAGTTTTGATAAAAAGTTTAACTTAATTGGCTAAATTAGTATATATAGTTTTAAAATGGAAAGTGATACCTACGTAATATATTTTTATCATACACAACAATACATGTATTAAACAGTTATATTGTACAACTATTTAATACATATATTGTTGTATACGGTAAAAATGTATTGTGTAAGTGCCTTTTAAAATTGTTATTATCTAATGTTAATGTTCAAGATCTTTTAGTGAAAATGCATGGTTGATTTATATTTAAGATCTTTAATTTCACTCGTAACAATTACAAGTTTAACTTAATTAGGCTAGCTATATTCTATTTTTTGTTGAATAACAATTATCAAAATCAACATAATCTTTTATGTCATTTTATATATATAATAATAAAATACAACATAAATGGTGCTGTTCATGTATGTTATCCGTCAATTTGTTATAATTATTAAATAGAGTTAATGAACAATTATTTAATCAGACTATTGTTAAGCTCTCATTTTCATGCTCTGCATGATTAAAAATAATTGTAACTTTCTATATATAGAAGTTAAATTTAGAGTAGGGTGGGTGGTGTGCGTATTGACTTTTATATTTTGTGAAAATAAATTTCAAAAGGACGAATGCTTTAAGTATCTTTTGTTTTTGTTACATTTAATTTCTTTGTATTTAAGACTAGACTTGATTTTGCATATAACACAACTATAAAATAAATACTAAAAAACATACTACTCAGTACTCCCTTCGTCCAATTTTAATTGTCATGTTGACTAACTTCGAACGTAAACAAAATTATTTACAGTCAAAGTTACTTAATATGACAATTAAAATGGAACGGATGGATTATATAAAATTATAACCAAAGAATGGACAAAGAAAAATGAACTCGTATTGTTATTATTATTATTATTATATTTATATATTATTATATTCTATATTCTATAGTTTAATAATAATCCGAGAGTTTAGATGGCATCTTATGAGCAATTATGCACATGGGTGGGTCCCTTTTGCTTACGTGGGGAAAATGTGACTAACAATTGGCTCTCATTTCTAAAGATCTTATCATCAATTTTCTTACCAAGTTTTTTCCTAATCATTTGACATTTGAATATCTATTCATTCATGTTCATATTAATCTTTTCCTAGCTTTAATTTTAAACCATTTCACAACCAGCACAAATAAACTTATCAAAAGGATGTTGTTTCAAGTCTTGCAATGCATGCCTACTTTTTTTTTTCTCTTATGCATAGTTATAGTAAATTTATCAAAATACATGATATTTTTATCGATTCCCTCTAAACAACCATGAAAATGATGTCGTATTTGGGCATGTTCACCTATAGAAGTACTTTGTGTTAAAGTTCCCTTTAAGGGAAGAGTCAAAAAAAGAAAAAAAAAAGCTCGGAAGATTCATTATCGAAATTGCTAATGTTTGTATATAAAATCTATCAGTTGATTCATATATAAACATATACTTGTACCAAATTTCACGAATATTACCCTTAGAAAAATTAGTTCAATTTAGTTGACTCTATCTGATATACACTAGCTCCGTCATGCTTTCAGCGTAAAATTTTTTAGCAGCCGTGACAATGTGACATATTATTTATGCTTTAAAGATATGTATTTTGGTACATAAACACTTTAGAAAACCTTTTCTACATATCAACTAATTCTGTAAATTTACTTTAGATAAAGTCATATGAAGTATCTGATTCGTTTCTAAAGGTCCTAGCAGCCAACGAATGTGCAAACAAAGACCTAAATGAAAGGAGCCAATGCCAACGGGACAGGGCTCATAGTGACAATATAGTGGTTTTTATGTTTGCTGTTTTGGTGTGTAGGGGTTGAGTGTTGGGTGAGGAAAGTCAGTAGCATAAAGGGTACACATTTAGAAAAAAGGAAAGAGTCGTGAAATTTAATTATCTTCGTGGAACTTTGTCCTTTGTTTTTGTTCTCTTCCAATAATTACTATGCCCCTTTTTATATCTTGTGACTATAATATCTTGTGACTATATATAATAATTAAAGTTTATATATTTATATATATGGATAATTTTAATAATATTAATATGATAACATTTTGTTCATTAAATAATGATTAAACTGATGCATGAAGATTCATAAAACATAAATATACATACTGATGCATGAAGATTTCTATGATACATAACGATTTATAGTTAAAAAAACATAATTGTTTTATTTATTTTGTTATAATATATATATATATATATATACACACATATATACTATTAATTAGTATTAGTATCATAAGAAATCATTAAATAATATTTTTTTTAACAAGACAAGATCTAATTGACCCATACGTGACAATTATATTTTTTGTACAATAACAATATATTGATGGTTTGGTTGAACGTTTTAGATCCGGACTATATATAATATTTACTTGGTGACAGTTTTTAGAGAATATAATCTTGCTGGCAACATGGACTCCTCAACCATTTTTTATATTTTCTAACGTGTAGTGGTTTGTTTATTGAATAATAGTACATCGATTGATATTATATTTCAATTTTCAATGTATTTTTGTTTTCTAGATATATTTTATAAACTTGAAATAGTCTTAAGCCGACAGTCGTAAAGGACAAAAGGTTAAAAAAGGTAAAAGGAAAATCTCATACTCAAATGAAAGGAATAAAGAGAAAATAAATTGTTGTTATTATGTGTTGATAAATGTATAGAAGTTGGGCTCCAAGTTTGTACTTCATTGGTCCATTTACTCTTCAAATCATACTTTATGTGGGATGCCAGTATTGGTGTGGTTAGACATATAGGGGAATTCCAATTACTTTTAATAGAAAGATAACAATAAAACAAGATAGACCAAATATTTGTATTTTAGGCTTGAAACTTTCCCTATAAAAACTTTAAATGCTTGTACTCTGTTATATATAAGAAAAATCATTAACTTCATGATTGTCATTTTACATTTTCAGGTTGAATATCCTATTGATAGATCAGCAACAAAGGATGAAAACTTTAAACATTGGTATTATGTTTCTTATAACTTCACTCTAGCCACATTTTGGTCACCGTTTCTAGTAAAATCAGAAGAGGCTAATGTTGATGGCCCGACCCACACCGGTCTTTTCAACTTGTACTTAGATGAATTCAACGAAAAATGGACAACACAGATTGACGATTTTGATTACTTGATCCTCAATGCGGGACATTGGTTCTGGAGGCCTGCAGTGTACTATGTTAATCGTGAGGTGGTCGGTTGCAGATATTGTCAAATAGAGAACATAACGGATTACCCTATGACATTTGGATACAGAAAGGCAATAAGAACCGCGTTTAATGCAATAAATAGTAGAGAAAACTTCAAGGGCATAACAATTTTAAGAACGTTTGCGCCGATGCATTTTGAGGGCGGAACGTGGAACGGTGGCGGCGATTGTGTGAGGAAAATGCCATTCAAGAGCAAGGAGATTACATTGGATGGTATAAATTTGGAGTTATATATGACACAATTGGAAGAATTTAGAAGGGGAGAAAAGATGGGGAAAAAAATGGGTTTAAAGTATAGGCTTTTGGACACAACACAAGCCATGTTACTAAGACCAGATGGACATCCAAGTAGATATGGGCATTGGCCCAATGAGAATGTGACTTTGTATAACGATTGTGTGCATTGGTGCTTACCTGGTCCCATTGATACTTGGAGTGATTTCTTGCTTCATACTTTGAAGATGGAAGGTCTTCGATCAGCAGAAGAAAAATCACACCCTAGAGGGTGAAGATTAATTCCTTCTGGATCAATTGAAGCAGGGGAAATTATAAGTGATTGGATTTAATTGTTACCCATTTTTATTTTTGTTTGTTTGCCCTCATAGATTTTGTGTATTATTTTTTAGGAATTTATAATTCCATATAAGGTATGTTGTTTTAAAATGAAATTATGTATTTAAGTTATTAATATAACATCGGTTTACTTCTTGATCTTCCCGTAATTTATATATCGGAATCAAGATATATGTATGCACAGTACTACATTATACTATATAAAAGAAAAGCATATATTTTAGCGTCAAGTATTTAGGACTTTTTCATATTATGTGAATGTAACTTTTTTATATTATGTGAATGTAACTAACCCGTTAAATAGAATGATTAATGTAAAATTTTTACGTTGACCAATCAAAAACTTCTACTTGGCAGCTCATATGGTTTGTCATGTATAACCTTTTACATTAATCGTTCAATTTAGTGAGTTAGTTACATAAAATTAACCAAATGAAAGTTATATTTACATAATAGAAATACTTACACCCCCTTTAGTGAAAAGCCCAAATGTCCTATTGTCCTACACTTTATATGCAAGGTTAGGTATTTGGTTATATATGTAACTAGTATAAATTTTTTTATTGTATGAAAAAACTTTCATTTAGTTTATGATATGTAATTAACCTGTAAAATTGAACAAATCGTGTAAGAAATCGGTGGGATGATGATGTGGCACTTTTTGGCATCTGAAACGTGACACAATGAGGGACCGCCACGTCAACATTTAACCCATTGCTTACACGATTCGTTCATTTTAGTTTGCAAGTTAATTACATATGATAAAGTAATAAACTAGATGAAAGTTTTTTTTCCACACAATAGAGAAAAATACAAGTTACATATATTTCCAAATATTTTACCCTTATATTTATGATAAAATAACATTACATAACCACAAATAAGATTCGATAACTTTTTTACTTCTAGAGAGCTCTCGCGGATCCGGTTAAGGCAATGTATGCTAGACCTCCCGCTGTCGAATCGCGACATGAAGTTTCTAGCGAAATTCACCTTTAAAAAAAAAGGAAAATGCTAAAGGAAGCTCTTAGAGCTTCACTTAATGTGCATAAAAAGCTTGTATTTTTTCATATTAAATGTCAGAACCCTGAATTTTATGGTAAGTATACAACTAATTAATGCACCTTAACGATGTTTAGCAAAACCCAAAAAAAAAAATTAAGATAAGAAAAAGTCAGACACATAATATTTGAGGTTTTGTGAATTTCATGCGTCAATCCTTAGGTCAACAACAAATTTAGTGTTGAATATATTATTCATACGTTGCTATTTTATGTAAAAATACCCAATAAATAAATAAGGAAACATCACTAAATATATAAAAACTCCCGACCACCTTACCCCTTCTCTTTCAATGGAGGTCATAGGGGCTAATTATAGCAAGATCAATAGCTACCAAAATACAGCACTAATTAAAACCACATATAAAACCCTCATACTTGTAACCATAACACTAATCATCCTCACAGTGCTACGTTTTTACTATCCTACTCATGATAAAATCATTAATATTAGCATTAATGACAACCTTCAAAAATGTAATGTGTTTTCTGGCGAATGGATCCCTAATCCGGATGCTCCATACTATAATAACTTGACATGTTGGGCCATCCATGAACATCAAAACTGTCAAAAATATGGACGACCCGATTCGGATTATATGAAGTGGAGATGGAAACCCGATGGGTGTGATCTACCCGTTTTCAACCCGTACCAGTTTTTGGAGATTGTGAGAGATAAGTCTTTGGCTTTTGTGGGTGATTCTATTGGCAGAAATCAAATGCAATCCTTGATTTGCATGTTATCTAGAGTAAGTCCCATTAATTTCCCATCATTTTTTTTTTTTTTTTTGTTAATTTATATGATACATTATGAATTTTATATATCTTGAGAAGTTAACATGATCGATCATGAGAATCAGTTCTATTTGATCGAGTTTATATTAACAAATACAGTCGTAACAAATAATTAATCTATACTGGTATCATCATTTTACTCTAACTTACATGCCTCTAGTCATTTGGGTTTGGAGATGGGCAAATCCAAAACCAGTCCAGGGCTCATTTCTTTCAAGGCCACGGATTTTTTTTTTCCATTTTTTATGATAGTGAATATTTTTATGAAGTTTATATATATATATATTTGAATTATTTACGGCATAGAGTCATTTATATTCTAGTCACTTAAAGTCCTCAGGATAGATGGGTTGTGGGGCCTTGGTGATGGCTGGGTGAGGCAAAGATTTTCACCGACCTTGGTGACAAAAAGAGTGAGCCAAATTTTTTTTTTGTGTGTTTTTAAAAAAGTTTGATTGGGTATACCAAGATATAGTGAAATTTAATTTGAAAGTAATGAGTTATATATGTGATAAAAGAACAGGTATTAATGTTGAGAATGTGGTGTTGATGTATTAATTAAGTACTTTTGGTGGGTAATGGAGTGATGAGTTCCACATTTTGTTGGAACATGGAGAAGTATATTATAAAAGTTACAGACTATAAAATGTGATAAATAAATCCGTATTTGTGAAATTAGTATCACTTTTAATTCTAATTATAATGCAATGTTTTAAAAACCGGTATTTTAGTTATACCGGCGTGGAAAAATTTTCCGGTATTACCGGTATTATCGGTAATACCGGAAATTCCGGCCGGTACGACTATTTTTAATTTATTATATTTTTTGTGTAAAAATCCCACAAAATTTGTTACAATTTAACAAAAATAGTCAAAATGCAATTATAATTTACTCAAAAATAATACCAAATATGTATTTCATAACAAAATATAGGTTTTAAAGTTCACAAATAACAAAAAATAATATTAAAGTATCATAAAAATAATTTTTTAAAAAAATCAAAATTTATTTTTGAAAATAACGGTATGGTAATACTAGAAAATACCGGAAATACCGGCTGGTATTGAATAATGAAAATACCGGAAAAATACCGGACTTAAAATATCGACATGGTCTCCGATACCGGTAATACCGACCGGTCTTTACCGATATTTAAAACATTGTTATAATGAGGTGATGGATTAAAGGGGGTGTTTGGGGAAGTCTTATCTAAATTAATAAGTATTTAAGATGAGAAAATATATTTTAATTGTTTCTTGGGAAAAGTTGTAGATCCGGGATATACTATAAAATTCACCTTAGACAATTTTCAACGAATATCGCCGGCAACACGGAGTGATTGACTCAATGACTCCTTAACAAAGTATTTTTTTTAAGTTTTAACCATTCTATTCATAGTGAAAACCTTACTCCTAAATAATCCAAAACCAATTTTATACGGTATGGGCTTCGTTTTTACGAATATTAACAAGGGGTAGCTAGTGAAGTGATAAAAAATGATAAGTAGTGGGGTGATCCTAACGAGCTCCGTCCTTAGCTTTATGAGTTACGCCTTTTGAAATTTAAAAGAAACATAAAAAAGAGGAAAGAAGAAGAAATTGAAAGGAAAAAAAAATAAGTAACTCAGATTTATTCCGTTGTTCTTTTTGAAAGGTGTGTCTTCAAATTATCTTTCTTCTATCAACTTATATGTAACTTTCAATATTATTTTTCATACATGTTTTTATGATTATCTAAACTCCTCTATAAAACAATCTATCTTTAATTTTCAACTTTTTATTTAAAAAAAAACCAAAATATATTTAACTTTCAACACATTTCTAAACCCACACACTACATTTATTTAAAATATCCTTAAAAAAATTTCAACCCTATCTATCCAAACCACCTTTTCTATTTTTTTCCACTAATTTTAAATTTTTTTACCTAATATACCGGTAATACTTTTAACAAAATTATTTACAACACACATCTTTTAACCCTTAAAAATTAACTACCGTTTTTTACATCAATTACTTTTACATTAATAACCATTAAATACACAGTTAACGTCGCTGCCACTACCCCTAGCTACTCGTCATCACCACCACCGCTGCATTACGCTGGTACTCGTTCAAATATAAGCAAACTTAAGACACATTATGATGTACTCGTAATGCACAATTTAAAAATTCTTGTGACCAACCAAGAGTTTTTCATTAGCTTATTTCTTTTGGTTGGTTTAGTTAGAAGAAACTGTTGTTAGAAAAATTCTTCTAATAGCGAGAGAATGTAACGTAATGTGGCTAAATACAATATTGCAATTTCATGTTTTCAGGTTGAATACCCTATCGATAAATCAACAACAAAAGACTACAACTTCAAACACTGGTATTATGTTTCTTACAACTTCACACTTGCTACGTATTGGTCACCTTTTTTGGTACAATCTGAAGAGGCTGATTCTGTTGGTCCAACCCACAATGGACTTTTTAACCTATACTTAGACGAATTTGACGAAAAATGGACAACCCAAATAGACGATTTCAACTACTTGATCATTAACACGGGTCACTGGTTCTGGCGCCCCATGGTGTATTATGTTAACCGTACGGTGGTTGGATGCACGTTGTGTATGTCAAAGAATGTTACAGATTATCCTATGACATTTGGATACAGAAATGTAATAAGGACCGCTTTTAAGGCAATTAACGCTAGACAAAACTTTAGAGGAATGACGCTTTTACGAACATTTGCCCCCAATCATTTTGAGGGAGGAGAGTGGAATACAGGGGGAAATTGTTTGAGGAAGAAGCCATTTAAGAGAAATGAGATAACTTTGAAGGGTTTGAATTTAGAGTTGTATATGATACAAATGGAAGAATTTAAATGGGCAGAAAAGATGAGAAAGAATAAAGATATAAAGTTTAGGCTTTTAGATACAACACAAGCTATGTTACTTAGGCCAGATGGGCATCCAAGTAGATATGGACATTTGCCTAATGCGAATGTTACTTTGTATAATGATTGTGTGCATTGGTGTTTACCTGGACCGATCGATACATGGAGTGATTTCTTGCTTCATACCTTGAAGATTGAGGGTCTGAAATCTGCCAGAAAGAAATCATATCCGAAAGGATGATCAAATGAACCCCATATATGTACAGCAAATGAATGAAAACCGAAAGTTTTGATCAAGTTAGAGTTACTTATATTCAAAATTTTCTTGTTTCCTCATGGATTTTGGTTAGTTTTAGAGGCTTTTTCTAACTCTTCCAATAGCAATACCTTGGTCATCTTCATTCATGTATACATGGTTTCCAAATGTATCTTCATCTCATTGAATAGTACACAAAGAATGTGCTCCAAAAATAGCCTACTATTGCCAAAAATGCCTTTTTACATTGTGGCGGTTATATGATGCGTATGCATGCTTTTTCATTCTTCTTCGCCATTGCAACTGCAAGCTAGCTAGTGTGGGCAGAACATTTGCCCGTTTTTCTTAGTAGAATCACTATATTAGTATAATTTCTATTGATATATAACTAGCCATGAATCATCATTCCCGTGGCTGCGTGGCATTTACCAAAACGATTATAACCGTCAAATGTTTTCCAGGCTAACTATATCCTTCGATTTCATCCTACATTTATTGAGTTGTTCACTCGACATATAATTTTTAAGGTGTCGATTATTATAACATGAAACTACCTTGGATGCAGAATAAAGTTTACTAACATACGTTCATCTTATAATTTCCCCTTTCTGAGACTTGATTCAATACTTTAATATTATCAATACTTTATGGGAAAAGCCTTTCATTAAAATATAAAAGAAAAATAACTTTATGGGAGAAGAGTCACGGGCTTAAATCCATGGAATGTAGAATGATTTTCAAACTTAAAGAGACTCGTTCAAAAGGGAATAGAGCTAGCTATGATCTCATATTATGAAAAAATTCAGTATAGTGTATAACTATTTAATCCCTTAGGTTTCTGATTAGCAAAACCCTTAACATAATACCGAAGGACCAATACACATCAAAGAATGATTTTTTTATTTTTAATTTTATCTTAGTTTTAAACTTGGCCAATGAATTACCGGTGGTTCACCTTGATAATCACCTAAATGCATAAAACGATTGCTTGTGATAGTCATACATAACATAACATGTCCAAAGTGTCAATAACGGGAACACATGCTCACATAGTCAAATGGGTCTATGAATGTATAACCTGAAAAAGGAAAACTTCATTCGTTTATATGTGGTGTTTGCGAGAACCACATGACTCGCTACACTGCTTCAGTTTTAGAAAAACTCTTAAACTCTAAAATTGATATATAAACGAATGAAGTTAAATTAGAGAGAATAACACTTGACATTTTACATAGAGATAAGGTCTTGGAAATATCGAAAAAAAACTTAATGACCCATATGTATTACAGTTGATGACAGTTGAGCACATACATAATAAGAACTAATTAAGATGATTGATGATGTAGCAACTGATGCATGCAATAAACAACATAACAATTTGGTTACTAGTCCCCTTTATTTGTTGGCTGGTCATCTTTCATGTCATTTTCACAAATGATACTATTACCTATATAATCTCGGTGTTTTACTGTTTACATTTGTCTAATCTCCCCTGATTAGATGTGCCTTCTATTATATGAACTGTGATAAGATTTACTATAATACTCATGAAAAACAGACTCCTGATAGACCAAACATTATCTATAAAATGTAAACACCGAATAACTTTGATGATGTTTTCCCGACGTCAAGATAATAAAAATATGGTATATCTGTCATCGAAAACATACTGTAATAACTTTGGGTAAAAAGCTTTTACACCTGGTAAATATCACACACCTTCATAATTTAACAATAATTAATCGTAAATACATATGGCTCTAGGAAAAGTCCACCATGCAAACAGCACATTATACATGTGACATGATCACTTGAACAGTAAGTGATTAGCCACTCTGTTTTTGATGTGAGTTATGTTACGTTTCTTTTAAAAAGTTGGCTTGTCCTCTTCTTCATGTCAAATTATTTTAGATATCGACTGATATTTATATATTCCTTCTAGTTCATGTCTTGATGGTGACTCCCTACCCTCACTATAATGACTTAGAACATGGATCCAATACATATAATTGACAGACAAATCAAGCAAGAATGGTATCTATCAATGCGGTGTATATGTTTGTATGCTTATGAGTAATAATATGCTTAGACAATGTGAGCAACTAATATGTAATTCATTGTAACCATCAGTAGTTAGAATCATAAAAAAATGATGCAAACTCTCATAATCAAGACAATACTATATCAAAAGCAGAGCGTCTTCAGTTATAACCCAGTGATGCAATTTAATACCCATAAAGAAAACTTTCCAGACTGGGGACTAGGGTAAGAAAAACAAACCAGCTCTACACGACAAATCTTTAGTATTCCAGGTTAGTAGAACAATATGTCGCCAGATGCAAGGACTGAACATATATTAAATGGACTTTGTTGGCTATTAGTCATTCAGAATATCACTAGTCGACTAAAACAAAATATTAATGTATTTGTAGAGGTGTAAGTTGGAGAACTTCCTTCTCAAGTAGTCTCCATACTTCAGTTTTTTCATCAACAAACTTTCAGAATAAGCGAACGGCTATGTATTGTGGAATCTGGAATGTTGACTTGGTTCTTGTTATTATAGGAACCAAATTCCTTCATTTTTCATGGACTGGTGACTAGAGCAATTGATGGAAGCAAATTGTTTAACCATGTAAATAGTGAGTCTAAACGTTCTTGCTTATTACTTTTGTGTGAAAGACATAGACTACGTTGTGCCCTAACAATAGTTGAATCACAAGTGAGAAAGTTCTAACTTTGCCACTAGTTTAATGGTAAGAGTGTGAAGGAACATGATGTATCTAACGAGATGATTATAGTTGGAGATAGATGCCTAACACGCCACAACACAAGTAAGACCCACATGATCCTCCGACATACCGTGTGCAGACACATACGGAGCTAGGTGGTATTTGAGAAGATGTTTCACAACATAAGCAGGGACCACAGAGTATCCAAAATACAAATTCACAAATCCTAATACAGTCATTTCAGTATATATCCGTTAAGATGGAGACTCTAACTTAACCCGAACACTTTTAAGGTTATTGGGTAAAAGGTTTTCACCGGGGAAGTTATACTAAGTGGCTCCTAATAAAGGAAACCACACCCGCAGAGTGAGACTTCAAGCAAACAACCAGACCACAAAAACTACCAACAATATTCAGGGGCTGCAAAAACAAACATGCCCAACCAAAAGTCAAGGGAATCCTTCAAATTTAACAAAAATGTATATCGTGTTCTGTGAGCTTTTATGAAGCACAAAGCCGAAGAAAGAAAATTCAATTAAAAGAATGATTAAAATTTTGGGACTCGGTTCTTCAGGAATAGCATATTGATACAGGAGGTACACAACCAGGCATGTAACATATATTTACAACAATTTTCTAATTATCAATAAATGAAATCTTTAAAATGATATCTTGATAAATACCAATACATGCAGAATGAGAATATAGAGCACAAAAGCCGACCTGAGTAGCATTTGTCTCTGCAGGGCCTCTGTACGCCCAGGTGTGGGCTTGTAACGAGGATCAACAATGTAATCAGATGACAAATATCCTTTATCAGAATTACTTCTTCCAAACCTATTTCGGGCAGCATTTGCCTCTGCATTGCTGGTTTCGACCTTCCTCCATAGTCCATTCAGCCTATCTAGTTCCATTTCCTGTGAATGAATTTCACCCACCAAACCTTCCGCTTGTGCCTAGTATCAGAGAGGATAACAATAAATCAACTAAACAAAAGAATATACTAATGCTTGTAAAAGAGCATAAATGGCATAATAAATGAGGCACCTGCTTCGCGGCTAATTGCTCCAATAGGCTGTGAAGCTGTTTATCCAACATTTTCTCTCGTTGAGCTGTAAAAAAGTATGAACAATATTCAAACAATTTGGATTGTCATGCCTTAATTGTCATAGGAAATACATGCATAACAAATACAGCTCTGTCAAAGAATAAAGAAAATTGTTTCCTTTCTAAGTGTACTTCAATTCTAGACTTCAGTGCAAAATTTTAATCATATTTGAAGCTTTAGCGTTCTGTGATTGCCAAGAAAGTGAATAAATTAGGATGTTTAACTAATAGTCCAACACTCGGCGTAAACCATTCACGAGTCAAATATTGCAACAGTAAAAGTGAAAATGTTGGTTTCAATTAATATGAGCCTCCTAGAGAAGCCTAGAATATAGATTGTGCATACTGCTGGAGTGCTGGTGTTGGAGTTGTATGCAAGGAACAACAAATAAGCTATACTACTATCAATGTAGGAACCAAATGGGATCAGACACAGAGTATTGACATGCCAACATATGAGACAAGATGAATTAATTATTATATAACCCAACCATTTAAAAAAGGGAAGAGGACGTCAGTCCTCCTACAGAGGTTCCAGATCAACAAAACTTAAAGGATTTAATTGGCCTTTCGAGGTCAGTTCTTGAAGTATAGATATAAATCCCAACTCATAATTGATCTACACGAATTGGCTGACCTTGGTCGAATTTTAAGCGTAGCTTGACCTAAGAGTGCAAGTTACCTCAGACAAATGGTCGAATTTGATTGGCCTCTCTTATTATTCTTGAAATCGAGCTACAACAAGCACCAAATGATCGATCTATTACTTAATGCTCCCTTTAACTTTGCATATGGATCTTTGTGGGGAATCAATAAACATTTTTAATTGTTGAATACACATCAGATGTGTTTTGAAAATCCTTTGAATTTGCAACGTATACAGGTATAGAATTGATTTAAACTCCTTCAGTCCTTCGGAACTCTCTTGTATCATTTTTAAGGATCTACTGCTCAGGAGCTAACTGAACTGACATTTCCATGTTAACCACATTACAATGCATCAGCTGAACTAGCATACCTCTCAGTGCAAATGTCACTTTCAATGTCTACCCAAAATAACATTTGAAACCACTAGAAGTTTAAAAAAGTAAGATGTTTTTAGAAATTCCAAATTTACCGTTAGAAACTTTTTTGCCAAACAACCTTATTCAGAGAGCGAAATTTTAAGAATTTTTTTTTGAGCTAAGACCAACCGTGGTAGACTACAGGATTTCAAAAATGGTGACAAGAATAGAAAAAATGGGAATAGGCAATCTGCCATCAATAATGCCACGATCAACCATGACAGACTGGATGTGCGACCATAGTTGTCCAAATAAACTAGGATAAGGGATCTGAATGACTCTAAATTACGCCATAAATCTTCTTGCCCTTAGGCTCATTATATTTCTGCATAGATTTGCTCTGTGTATCTACTATCTGGTGAAATTTAATACTGTACTTAAACTTCTGCAAGCAAAAAAAGTGACAACAATTGTAGACTATAGAAATTTGAAAGCTATACACCCCCACTAGTTTTTCAGCAACAAAACCATTCTTGATCATGGTCTATCTATCTGTATCTTCATCTAATATGAGCCTTAACCACAAAAGATTGTTTGAGACTTGGAGTACCTTGAACTGTATAATCTTATGAGCTATAATACTATTCTAAGTTATGCAAAAGGAATAGAAGCTAAAGAAAACTAATCAATAGAGATATGACATATATGTACATATCTCTTCTATTTAGAGCCTTAGAGGGCCGCGACTTGTTTGTGTAGACATATGCATGTATCCTTCCAACAGTAACCTTTGTAAACGTTAAAGTTGCATCTAATGTTTTGTTTACCGACGTGTGGAATGCGGAAATATGAATAAAAAAAGCTATCTAGATAATATTATAGCACTACAAGAACACAGTAATATGTATGATATATGAAAGATACCTGGCGAAGGCTGCTTTAGTGAATCTTCTTGAACCTTAGACCATTGCCTCTCTAAGTTCTGAACAATCTCTTCGATCGAAGCCTAAAATATGCAAAAATAAGGTCCAACATTGATATGAAATCAAGAATGCAACTGTAATAAGAGATACAGAAGTTGACATTGAAAAAGTTCTAACCAACCAGTTCCTTTTTCTTGTTCTCTAAACTGTCCTGCAAAAAGGAAATTTGAGCTGGGGTATGCACTTCAACACCTGCTTCTGACTTAATAGAAAAATCAGCCGCATCTCTCAATTCATTTCCATCTGGTGCAGATTGTTCAGTTTGCAATTGGGTTGTTGGTGTTGATTCCAATTCCTGCAAGTAATATGCAAATCACAAACAACAATATGTAAATATCACAACTTTTCTTAATGCAGGCAACTAAGGACTCTTATGTGAAGGTAAACCAAACTAAACGCGAGAACCTTAGTTCTTTTTTTGAACGGCCGAAAGCGAGAACATTAGTAAATAATAAAATGATGCAACATCATTCTATTGTTCATTCAAGTTTTTAATGTTTGGCAATAAACAATTTACGACATGTCATATACATGCCAAATTGCCAATTGTAATTTCAACAACAGTAACAACAGTTGTTGAAAAGCCAATTGTCATTTGAATAACTAAAACTGTGAAACAAGTTTCAAACATTATGCAGCCATTATAAAATTGAAACACAGTAAAAAAACAACATAAATGTAATCCAACTATTACCTCTAGCTTAGCACGAAGTTGATCAGCTTCTCTTAACTTCTCCTGTAGCTTACCCTCACATTCCGATATAGCCTTTTCAAATGCAGCATTTTCTTCATTCAATGTCACTTCTCTCAGTTGTGCCTGCCATTACATGCCATCCTTACACATCAAACTTAATGTATTAAACCCATAATTTATGTTCACTTCACTCTACTATGATAATCCCTAAAATATGAATCACAAAATTTAGAATATGCAACTAACATTATACAAGAATTTGAGAAGGCTAAAATCTTGGGATTAACACGTGTCAAAACCAATAAAACCATCAACTTTTTCTCCCTCTTCCTCTCAATATCGCTAATCGCTATCACTTTGCCATGCCATTATAGTCTTAATAAAGGGATGTAATAAACAGAACATTCCTGAACAACTCGTTTATGTTTGTTTGTTAAGTAATCATACAAACATGAACGTAACTTTTTGTTCGTTTCGCTAACGACCGATAAAAACAATGTACCCGTTCGTTCATTTACATTCAATATGTTGTTCCTAGATTCCTAGTATCAAGTATATACATGATATATCTAAATATATATCGAATACTATAATTAAATCCTGGTTTGTGTTCGTTCCGTTCGTTTACACCCCCGAGTCTTGTGAATCGTTACTAAGTCGTAAATCACAAATCCTAATTACATGTCTAATTTCCTTAAGCCGATGACGTCATCCCAAATAGAATCCTACTAACATTTTTACTTAACTATCACAAGTATTTGATATATCACATATCTTCAATAAACCTCTACCAAGATAATATATATATATATATATATATATATATATGAATGATACCTGTTGTTTAGTGGAAGAGTGAGCATTTAACTGAAGAGCTAAAGCAGCATTAGAAGCAAGGGAATGAGCGTGAAGATCAGGTAAGCGTTGCGAAATATCAGGGGGCGGGATACGCTGACGTAAGTCTTGTACGGAACGTTTTAAAGCGGATGCTTTAATGTTAAGCTCACGAATGTATTTTTGTTGTTCAGGATTGAATATTAACGGGATGGATTCTTCTTCGTCGTCGTCGGTGGTTAAGCCACCTCCGGTTCGGACTACGTCAGCTGCCCACGCTAGTAGCCCCGCCATCTTTATTGGATCGGATCCGATCTGATTAGTGGTTAGTTTTATTACTGGTTAATTTTTGGGGTTTTGTTTGGCGGTTGGAGTTAGAAGATGTCAAGGTGAACTAAAATGGATCTGGAATTGGTTAAACGGGCCAGGCTCCGTTTTGTAAATGGTGTAAATGGATCCTCCGTTTTGTTAAATGGATTTGAGTAGTTTTAATTTTCTGGTTGAAAAATTGAACATGTATAACACTACTTGCTTAAAAAAAAAAAAATGTTTATTTCAACTAAAATTAACATATAAACAGTTTCTAAAAGCATGTTAATTGTTACTGATATATTTTTTTACATAAGTAGAAAAATAAACAATTCTATACACTCCTAATTTGTTTATTAGTAATATTCGAGTTGTAAAGTAAAATATAAGTTAACTTGTTAATTTTTGAGTGATTTATATTTATTTTAGCTTCTAAATCCATATGTGTATTAACCACAAAGAGGCCGAATGATAATGATAACAACATGATAATAACATGGGGTTGTCTAGTATGTTGTTAACAACAAATGATTATATGTTTTTTCATCTCACATTCAGGAGGGGGGTTCAGTTTTTATTTCATCATATGTAAAAATTTATGTGAAGGCAAAGGTTGATGTTTGCAGCACATAATATTTTCTCTAACAACATATCCTTTTACTAGTAATAGTGAAGTGAAGATTATGCTAAGTTTTGTTTGATGAAATGCAAATATATATATATATATATATATTTCTCAAATACTAACTTGATTGATAGGATTTCTTCTTTCATTTTGCTTGAAACACCATCAAAGGATAGACAAGACCTTATTTCAGATTATGTTTTCCTTGAAATATACAACATAGCTTAATTCCCTTTTCTTTCATTACTAACTATAATTACTTTCAAATCCTCCTCTTATTCAACAAACCAAATATACATATTTCCATTTGTTATGTCCCTATCCAGCACCTCTTTCTTACTTCTAATCTAATCTTATCTTCTCATATCAAGTCATTAATTAAGTTACTCAATCATTCTTATCTTAATGTGAAATCAAAAACACATTGATCGAATGGGTTCGTCATGACAAAGAATTGAAGAAGATATATATCTACCTACTAACGGACTTGCTGACTAAATGACCCTTCTTGATAAGGCATTTGAACATTATCAAGTTAGCTCATCAAATCTTTCTTACTTTTCATTTTTAGTAATCAATATATATCTATTCATCCAATCCTTTTCAAGATGGTGTTAAAGAAACTTAAAAGAAGAGTTGAAAGAATCATCACCAAACCTTTTAAAAAACCTCCAAGAAAAGCCTATATAAAACCACCATCACCTCCACAATCTCCACCACATGAACCATCACCCACCAACATGAACCGTTGTCCATCCCACCCTTTCATGTTCCCGGAAACCCAATTTGCCGTCCTTCCTAACCCCTCACATTTCTTCTCCCCTAACCTCGTCACATCCCCTCTCCCTACAAACTCTTTCTTTCAAAATTTTGTCCTTAAAAATGGTGATCAACCCGAATACATCCACCCGTATTTGATCAAATCCTCCCCCTCATCACTTTCTATATCTTATCCGTCTTTATTCTCCAACACCGCCTTCACGTACCAAATCTTTAATGCGGATTTGACCATCTCAACCTTGGATAATCCGGACCCAAATCAAACCCACGTCATATCTTCATTCAATGATCTAAGTGTCACGTTAGAGTTCCCAAATTTAAGATTTTATCTTGTCAGAGGAAGCCCATTTTTAACATGTCAAGTCATGCAAAAGGTGGCACTTTCTTTTTCAACTATTCATGCAATTCTTGATTTTACTCCAAATTCTTCAAAAACCAAGTATAAAATAAATCTAAATAACAGACAAACATGGGTGTTGTATTCTTCTTCACCGATTGATTTGAGCTATGAAATTTCAAAGATCACATCTTTACCATTTTTGGGTATCATTCGGATTGCATTAGTACCAAATTCGGATGTTAAACTTGAACAAATTCTTGACCAATTTAGCTCTTGTTATCCGGAATCAGGAAGTGTTTACCTTAGTAAACCATTTTGTGTTGAGTATAAATGGGAAAAGAAAGGTTGGGGGGATTTGTTAATGTTGGCAAACCCTCTTCATGTTCAACTTTTTGATAAGTCTTCAAGTAAAGTTCTTGATGAATTTAAATACAAAAGCATAGATGGTGAACTAGTGGGAGTAATTGGTGATTCATGGGTTTTGAAAACCAACCCGGTTTCAGTAACTTGGCATTCAATTAAAGGTGTTAAAGAAGAATCATTTCAGGAAATCATTGATGCTCTTACAAAAGATGTGGATGGTTTGGATTCGGCTTCAATATCGACAACATCTTCATACTTTTATGGGAAACTGGTGGCAAGAGCAGCTAGATTAGCTTTAATAGCTGAAGAAATTGGTTATCTTGATGTTATGGCCAAAATTCAAAAATACTTGAAGAATACAATTGGGCCATGGATAGATGGAACCTTTAATGGAAATGGTTTTCTTTATGATAAAACATGGGGTGGAATTATAACAAAATAAGGGTCTCAAGATTCAGGTGCTGATTTCGGGTTTGGGATATATAACGATCACCATTACCATATTGGTTACTTTCTTTATGGGATCGCGGTTCTTGTAAAGCTAGACCCCATTTGGGGAAGAAAATATAGACCTCAAGCTTATTCATTGATGGCAGATTTCATGACTTTGGGTAAAAGTGAGAACACAAAGTATACTCGTTTAAGATGCTTTGATTTGTGGAAATTACATTCGTGGGCAGGAGGTTTGACAGAATTCGCAGATGGTAGGAATCAAGAAAGCACAAGTGAAGCAGTTAATGCATATTACTTAGCCGCATTGATGGGGTTAGCATATGGCGATACACATCTTGTTTCAACCGGCTCCTTGCTTTTAGCCATGGAAATTCATGCATCGCAAACATGGTGGCATGTTAAACAAGACGATTCTTATTATACTCAAGAGTTTATTAATGAAAACCGAGTGGTGGGAGTTTTATGGGCGAATAAACGTGATAGTGGGCTTTGGTTTGCTCCTGCTGAATGGAAGGAATGTAGGTTAGGGATCCAAGTGCTACCATTGTTGCCAATCACTGAGGTCTTGTTTTCAGATGTCGGTTTTGTCAAACAGCTTGTGGATTGGGCTCTGCCGGCATTGGGAAGGGAAGGTGTTGGTGAGGAATGGAAAGGATTTGTGTATGCATTGGAAGGGATTTATGAGAGTGAAATTGCTCTTGAAAATATTAGAAGTTTGAAAGGGCATGACGATGGGAATTCTTTGAGCAATATGTTATGGTGGATTTACAGTAGAGATGAAAGTGAACAAGGTTATGAAGGAGGGGGTAGATAATGTTGGTTTGGTCATTATTGTCATTAGTTAAAATTTCAAAATTAATGAATGTGACATTAAAGATTTAATAAGTTTAACGAACTTGGAGAGTATATATATATATACTAGTACTTAGACCCTGTGCGATGCGCTTGTAGCCTTAAATACTTTTTTTAACCTTTATTACATAAGGGATAAGTATCCTGAAATGTAATAAACTTTGAACGAATGTCTATAGTAGGAAATAACTAAAGTTTTGTGTATTGTATGTAAACAACTTTAAAAAATGTTTATTGTATGTAAGAAAACATACGTGGCAACCATATAGAGGTGACACTTGTCCGATTTTAATTGGTTGAATACATTTTCTTACATACAATAAACATTATTTTCGAGTTGTTTACATACAATACACACAACTTTAGTTATTTCCTACTATAAACATTCGTTCAAAGTTTGTTACATTACAAGATACTTATCCCTATTACATAATTGTATCCCTATTCATAGGTTATTTACTAAAATAAGATGATCTAAAAAATATTATAACCAATATACATATTCAACAGCAACTATATCCTTGTCTATGCACAATTCGTGAATACTGCATCAATCCTAATCTAAAACACCACAATGGTAGCGAATACAAAATCTAAAACACCGCATCAATCCTTAGGGAGTGTTTGGTTCATGGAATTCCATGGAATTGGAATGTAAATTCCATACTTTCTTTTGTTTGGTTGATAGAATGAATGGAATTGGAATTTGAAAAATTTCATCAAATTCCATGTTTTAAGGAATTTACAATTCCTTCAATAATATGATGGAATGTTTATACATTCAATGGAATTCATCCATCTTTACCATAATGCCCTTCCACAAATATAAACACCAAAAGAAGTGTTCTTATATGAATTACCGGAGTAACCTGCCTACCGGAGTTACGGTTGCCACCGAATCTGCTGCTTCTTGGACTAAGAGTAGCCACCGCCATTGCTCAACAGTTGTCACCCCCGTTACTTATCGGAGATCCACAGCTACTAGTTACCAGAGTTTATTTACAAACAAACCTTTAAATATGATAGATCTGGGAAAACAAGTAAAATGTGTAAACTACCATCGGAATTAACCACCTTCAACCACAAATCTGTATAATCGATTGTAAATTGATCGTTTTTATTTTTCTTGTTATTAGTAGCAATTAATCGTTCTTATCTTGTTAATGTTTGGTAGAATAAATGGGGTTGGGTAGAAACACAAATAATGGGGACAGTTTATGCTTCTCTGGGAAAAAAAATTGGGGATGGTGGTATTATGAGTCAAAGTTCTATGAAAAAGAAAATGGGGATGGTGGTATTATGAGTCAACACTGACTATCATCTATTATAAATTGATTTACTATATATATTATTATTTTCAATTCAATAATTTGTACAGGAATTTAGTAACTGGGTTAAAATGATTTCCAGAATGACATTTTAAAAGAATATTAAAAAAGGTTAATTTTGTCATTTTACTTAATTTTTATTGAATTCTTTTAATTGAATTCTATTGAATTCTGTCAATCAAATATAAAATAAATTTTAAAACTTTCCAATTCGAATTCCTCTGTCAGATTTCAATTCCTTCAAAAACATTCTGCGAACCAAACTGCCCCTTAAGGATGACTTTACACGAATTATTTAACTGTAAATGCGGTGTCTTCCAAACAATGGTTTCCCCCATAATCACAATCATTCAAATATAATAAAATTATAAAACTAAACAAAAAAAGAAAAATCCTTAAGGGTGGCTTTGCACAAATGATTTTGAACTGCCTAGTACAAAATCTCAAATGATACTGCACATATTAAATAGAAGGTAAGAAAATATCGAGTCTAAGCATTTAGTACTGTTGCTAATAATAAGACAATAAATATCATTACTAGCTCACTTCTGGATGGGGCGATAATACCGACATATATATAGCAACATATAAAAAGATCCTTATAAAGGCTAAACATGAGTGATTGAACTTTAATTAGACTCTACCAGTAAATTTGACTTATGATAGTCACATATAATCCTAAAAGAAGTATGGGCTTTCTTTTTTTTTGAACAACAATAGGGATTTTATTAACTTAAAAACTAGCAAGATGCTAGAGCAAAGTTACATAGTTTAATCTTAGGAAAAACAACAAAACCAAGAATGAGAATAATGTATTACAGCGAAATTTAGAAACTAAAGGTGCGCCATTTTTCCCAGTTAAGATCGGGGATATTCGAGCGGGTTGCAAGCCAAAAGAAACTTGTTCCTTTAAGATCTTTAATAGCACGTCGTAGAGAAGGGTTTTTCGTTAAGAAGATAGAATCATTTCTAGTTTTCCAAATCACCCATATGTAGGACAAAATTACATGTTGGAAGAGCTTTTGAGTCCAATGGTTGAGGTTGGCTTTTTGATGCACCTCCATTAAGTCTTTGAGATTACAAGGTTTCTGAGTAGACACCCGGCACCATGAAAGAATGAAGCTCCATAGATAGTCTACGAATGGGCATAAGAGAAAAAGGTGCTCCGCGGTTTCATTTTGTGCTTTGCAGATCGGACATAAGGACAACGTGGTTGAAATGTTTCTCTTTGCTAGTTGGTCTGCCGTTGCGATCCGATTCATCTTTATTCGCCATCCAAGCACATTGACTTTGTGGGGAGCAAACTTGTTCCATGGGAACACCCAATGTGTAGGGCCATATGAAGCATTTTGCAATCGAATTCGCATTGATTTCACTGTGAAGCAAGAAGACGAGTCTGCATTCCATCTCCAAGAGTCATCCTGATTTGAGAGGGTGACGTTTTGAATTTTGGTGAGCATTGTTAAAAGTTGTTGTATTTCCATTGGGGTTGATGGAGGACGAATCCAGGACCATTCCCATTGTGAGAACTCTCCTCCACCAGTGCAACGATCTTTGACAAGACACCCTTTATAACTCTCAAGCTTGAACAAATCTGGGAACAGTAGGTAGAAGGGTTTGTCTTCAAGCCACGTATCTATCCAAAATCTTAGAGTTGTGCCGCTACCTAAGGAACCTGTAATCAAGCTATCCAATGCAACATCAAATTGTTCTAAAAGTGGCCCTAGTCCTGTAATGGTCTTCCATGTTCCTGGCAGATTGCTTTTTAAAGGCAACGAGGAACAATTCCTAGGTGTAAAGTGAATCGACTTAATAGTAAGACACCAAAGATTATTAGGTTCTTTTCGGAACCGCCACCACCATTTAACCAAAGAGGGAAATGTTTTTTGTGTGGAGGTCACCCAAAACCCAGCCCTCTCGATTCAATCGGGGCTATAACAAGGTCCCAAGACACCCAGGGGATTTTTTTATTTGTTATGGAACCCCCCCCCCCCCCAAAAAAAATAACCTGCGAATTGATTCAAGCTTGGAAAGAACACTTACCGGGGCCTTATACATGGAGAAGAAATGAGATGGTAGACTGTCAAGAACTGATCGGATTAGGGTAATTCAACCACTAATGGAGAGAGTCGAGGCTTTCCATAAGGCTAATCGAGTTTCGAAGGTTTTGATGACTGGTGACCAGTTTTTAATTTGGTTCATGTTTGCCCCCACCGTGATGCCCAAATAACTGATAGGGAAAGATCCAGGTTTGCACATTAGGGTATTGCACGATCTAGTGCAGTTGTCAGCCTCAAGGTTAAGGCCAAAGAAAAGGGACTTTTGATAATTTATTTTCAGCCCAGAAACAAGATAGAACACTCTCAAGATTCTTGAGATATTCAGAAAATAGGTTTGGCACCATCTCCCTATGAGAATGGCGTCATTAACATATAAAAGATGGCTGATGAGAGGTCCCTTGGTTTGGTAATTGAATGCCAGCTATCAATCCCATTGTAGCAGCGCGCTGCCAGATGTTTGAGAAAGCTTCCATGGTAATAATAAACAGGAAAGGTGATAGTGGGTCACCCTGAGGAACACCTCTTTCGCAGCTGAATTCCTGAGTAGGACAACCATTAATAAGAACCGAAGGTCTGGATGAAAGTAATATACCTCTGATCCAACTTAGCCACCGGGATGGGAAACCCATTTGATTCATGATAGAGATGAGAAAGTCCCAGTTAACTGAATCAAAAGCTTTCTTAATGTTGATCTTTAAACGATAAGCCTCTTGCTTTGTTTTTTTCAGCCAATTAATTATCTCATTAAGCATCAAGGGACCATCCAAGATGTTTCGATCACTTAGAAATGCCGACTGGGATTGAGAGATGATCTTGGATATTTTTGACTTGAGGCGATTAACTAGAACCTTTGAGATGACCTTCCTAATACAACCGATTAAGGTAATGAGGCGGTAATCGGTAAGAGATTAACCGATGTCTTCTTTGGGATTAGGGCAATGAAAGTGGAGCCACAACCTGGACTTAATGTTCCTGTCGCATGAAAATCTATCAATATGGCCAAAAAATCAAATTTTAGAACTTCCCAGAATCTTTTGATAAAGCCTAAGCTGAACCCATCTGGGCCAGGGGATTTGTCACTATCACAATCCCAAATTGCATTCTTTATTTCTTGCATAGTGAATGACGCGACCAGGAAATCAGCATCATCTCGACTAAGGGTTTTAAGGCCCTGGCATTGAAGTTTGGGTCTAATTTTTATGGGCTCAGAGAACTTTGATTTGAAAAAGTGAAAGGCAGCCTTTCTGATCGAAGGAGGGTCGACATGCCAATGTCCATTTATATCCAGGCCAACAATCCTGTTTTTTGATACTTTGCTGTTGATATGATTATGGAAAAAGGCAGAATTTTCATCCCCACATTTGATCCACTTTGCTCTCGATTTTTGTTAGAGGTCAAGAGTTTTGGTATGTTCCAATTCCAATAGATGCTCCTTTTTCTCGATCCATAAGGTAATTTCATCATCGGTATAATCTCTGTGATCAATTATAAAATCTAAATCCACCAGTTTTTCTTGAAGTCTGGAAGTTACAAGATTTTCCAATGCAGCCAAATCATGTTTCCAGACTTTGAGTTCAGACTTTAACTTCTTGAATTTTGCGTTAAGGATCTGATCTGGTCTCCCATAAAATAGACTGGAAACGAGGCAGTTTGTCACAAGATCATCAATTCCGGGTTTCGATAGCCATGAATTAAAGAACCGAAAGGGAGATGGTCCAAAATCTATGGTAGAGGTGATTAAAGTAAGGGGACGGTGATCTGATAGGGTTCTTGAAAAAGTGGTTAGAGCGGCAGCGGGCCAAGAGTTAAGGAAACTTTAAGAAACCAGGATACGGTCAATTTTGCTTTGCTTCATTCCATTATCCTTAACATAAGTGTAGTGACTCCCATGCATTGTGTATTCATGAAGATCATTATGGTGGATAAAAGAATTGAAGGATAAAGCCTCGGAGTGATTAAAGGAGGAGTGTTTTCGTTCAGAAGGTTCCCTAACTGAGTTGAAATCCCCGATAAGGATCCATAGGCCTTGAAGAGAGGAGATATGAGTGGTAATGTCATGCCATAATTGTTGTTTTGCTGTAGATTCTTGTGGGGCATAAATATTAAGAACATGACATATGGAATTGGTGCGATTTACCATACCCGAGGTAATTAGGAAGTTGGCTGATTTAATGGTATTTGTGAGAGTGAAAACTAATGGGTCCCATATGCTAAGTATGCCTCCTGAACGGCCTTCTGCACCGGAAGATGGAACAAAATCGAATTCAAAATTTGGATTTCCCCAAATATTTTGTGGTTGTAGGCTGAGGGTATTTGCTTTGTGGGTTTCTTGGATGCAAAGAAAAGAAATTCGGTGTTCCTGTTTTAAGCTATTTATCCAACGAGGTTTTGTCTCGTTGGTATAACCACGGAGATTAATTGTCAAGAAATTCATTGAGGAACCATCTTTGCACGGTCAGCGATAATTTGATCTTAAACGACTTGTTCAAAGCCAGAAATGTCGGCTCCAATACAGTCACCAATAACAAGAGTATCGGTGAGTTCTTGTTCAGGGGTAGTGATATTACATGTAAAAGAAGAAAGGAGGTTGGGAGGTTGGGTAGATAGGTCTGAGTTTCTTACTTGAGTGGATGGAGTGGAGTTTTGGGGTAAAACAGAATTGGAGATTTGGATTCTAGGGGGAGAATTATGGATGAGAAGATGTTGTGAAGTTTGAGGAGGAAATTCACTGTCTAAGTTATTGAATGGGATGGGGGAAGGATAAAGTCGAAAAGACAGGTTAGGAGGGTTTTGAACAGAAGTGTTTGTTTTTGATTGTTTTAAGGGAGATTTATTATGGAAAGAGAAAGAGCTGGAAGAGAAACTCTGGTTACTAGGTTTGTTTGAAGATAGGCATGGAGGGTGATGTGGAACGGTTTCTTTTTCTAGAGGGTGGGGTGAAGGGTTGATTGACAAAGTGCGTGGAGGGAGAGGGATATGGATTTGGTGGGTCAGGCATGGGAGTGTTAACGGGGTCAGAGATATTAATGGAATTCTTAATTCCAATAAAATTGGAACAAGAATCCTGGGATTTGTTTGTAGCAACAAGGTTGTCAGCCATAAAAGGTGTGTCAACATTTAATGATTGATTGGGATTATTTTCATCGCTTGGTTTTCCTTTTGAGGTGGACGATTCGTTTTCCATGTTTGGGTTAACAGAAGGAGAGTTACCTTTTGGACTTCCACGTGACACATTTTCACCGCAAAAGTTGGCCGCTTGTGTAAGGAATTGCGGTATCCATTCTTCTTGATCCTCCACGATTCTAGCAATGAATGTTTTTGTCCTCCATTTTACCAGTATTTGTTGATCAATTCTCTGATGTGAAGTGACATGGATAACTACTCGATCCGATGCCAGATTCCCATCATAAACTGAAGCTGATGATGGCTCCATAAGATTACCCATGCATTGTGCAAATTTGTTGAAGACACATTTATCTTGAAGAGTTAGTGGTACTGTGGTAGGCCATGGATTCTGACTGAAACAATACGCCCAAACAATCTATCTTGACCGTCCCATAACTCATAAAAAGAAAACCATTGATTCAGAAATTCTTCTTTTTCTTGTAGGAAAGAGGAAGCAAAATCCGGTGCTTTAAAGGAAATAAGGATGGTAAGACCTCCAAGGTAGGAGGTTGTGGTTTTCGCGTTTGGGTCAATGGTTTTGAGGATTGATTCTAAGTTTGTGAGTGTGTCAAAATCTTTGGTGGTGGCAACGATTGAGACCTTTTTCCAATATGAGGGGATTTCTGGTTCATGATTAGGTAGAGTGATGGATATTGGAAGGTGACATGAAATGGATCTGAAGGCTTCATAATTGGTTTTTCGAATGGGTTGATTAAGGGCTTCGCCGTATGTTTTCCCAATGGCTTGATGGTTATAAAATGAGGGTTGGGGTGGAAATGGGTGGGTCGATTGTGGGCTATGATGGTTTCTTGGAAAAGAGGAGCGGTTTTGATGGCTTTTGTTCTGGTAATGGAGATTGTTGCCATATTTATCGGATCTGGATAGATAGACACCCAAAATAAGACCATTACATTTTTTATTTTGTAGTAGCGGTAAGAATGAAATCGGGTTTGCGATGTTTCAAAATCGAATGAATCCGAAAGGGTTGTTGTATTTGTCTTTCTTGCGAGCGATATAGGCATCAACAAGTTGTCCATGAGGTTTGAAAAGGGATTTAAGGTCCTCACTGGAGGCAGTTGTAGGGAGATTATACACGAAAAAGGTGGTGATGGCTGATGGGGAAGAGCGGCGGCGGTGCTTGACATATTCCCAGTCTTTTTGATTCTCCGATGAAGGCGGCCGGGAAGGTTGGGGGGAAGGGTTTCTCTCACACACTCTCTCTCACACATTTCTTTTTATGCTTGTTGAAGATGCATCTTCATGATTTTAATTTTATATATATGAGTATGGGCTTTCACATGATTTAAATAGGGGATAACGACAATCATGCATTAAATGAAGACTAATGTGCCAACCAACAGAAACATAAGACACCAAAATGCCAATGTTTTGAAAACCGGACCGAACACTAAACCGGTCTCATGAAATTTTACTGGTTGAATCGGTCGGATCGGTTAGACCGGAGTTAAACCGGGTTTTTACACACACACATATATATATAATGCATCAATGTTATTAAAACATTTTTGATCTTCAATGTGAGTGCTATACAACCTTATAGACACTATTAAAATATTAATATTTATTCTAATAGAGTGGATAAAATAAAAAAGTCTATTGAAATCACGTGTATCCTTCTCATTTTATGTCTAAAATCACTCACTCTTTTTTTTATTTCAATTCTACCTACTTTTTTTTTTCTTCCCTTCCTTTCCTAATGCATCTTAGTATCTCAAAAAGTAGCTACCATTCGATCATCAATCCATTATCAGATTTCCATATACATAAAAAACAAAAGTAGAGGAACAATGATAAATTTTCAAAAAGTAGTAGCAGCAGCGATAATATTAAAAGAAAAATAAAGTGTAGGTAGGTGGTCGGCGGCTGAGCCACAGTGGTGGTGGTTGGCGCCGGGAGAAGTGGAGAAGAAAGGCCGGAGCTGCAGTAGTGGTGGTTGTCGCCAAGCTGCAGTGGTGGTGGGCTGGTGGCTGATAGATTGAGGGGATGAATAATTTGGGATTTAGGGTATGTGAGAGAAAAAAAAAAGGAAACAAGAAAGTGCAGTGGTTGTTTGTCCCCTTTTTGTCAAAAAAAATAAAATTAGAAGAAAAACAACATAAAAAGACGTTGACTTCCTTTGACCCGGTTCACAGTGGTTTGAGAGCGGTCCGGTTCGCACGGTTCATCCCGGTTGCAGCGGTTCAGTCCAGTTCACTTTCCGCCATTGGATCGGTGTCAATTCGACCGGAGCTCTTCAAAAATCCGATCAGACCGCGGTCAGATCGGTCCAACCGGCCGACTTGAAAACATTGCAAAATGCCTAATCAAAAACAAAAAGCATAATACTGTTATTGAAAGACAAACCAAAAAAAAAAAAAACAGTTAACTCATCAAAAAGCCCAGATGGATGTCTCTAGCCAGAATCTTTGATAGTTTGTGTCCCCGTCACACTTGCTGCGCGCAGTGTCATCACCCGGAATCCTTAAATAGCCTGCGGTCACCATAACTAATCAACACAACGTCTAATACATTAAGACGTCAAGTAAAACTATGGCCATCTTCATGTTACATGTGCTTTGTCGATACCTTGGCTGGAGTTATTCACCAAAAGAGCTGCCTGTGTACCATTAGACATCAACTGTTCTTTTTTTCCTATTTTCTTCTCAGACAAGACAGGTTTCCCCGAGCCCAACTCTTCAACTGGACGTTTGGAGACCTTCACCTTCTTTAGCCCTTTATCAGCACTTTGAGAAGCAACATCTTTATGGGCTCCTGAGATGGGAATGTCATTGTGGGTGATAACCATTTTGCCACTTAAAGATTTGTCATCTACCAAGTCTGTCCTCCATTGTGACAAAATCCTTTTGTCGTCATTATCAACGTTGTGACAATTGGTCTTTAAAACAGCCTCTCCGGATTCCATCATTTGCAAAATATATATGTCCCTGATTCATGTACTGCTGAAACTCTCTTTTGCAATACAATTTACCAGCACCAATTGTTGTGGAATCTTCTCCTTTTGATTCCCTTTACTTTGTTAAAGTTCATCTCTATGGTTAAAGAGGTACTTATCCCTTTTAGCATGGTCTTTGGGCTTTGAAAGAAGTGTCAGCAAACACCTGCCGCCCACTCGATGGAGCTGTAAATATAACAGCATCAGCTAGATATCACGAATAAACTTGATCAATTACAGAATATATATATATATATATATATATATATTGTCCTTCACTGATTACCTCAGTGGTAGGACACCCGGACTTTTGTCCAAGAGTTCACGGGTTCAATACTCTCGGCCTATGATTACCCGCCATGATTTTATCCTGGCTTTCGTGGAGCTTTTACCGGGTGGGGCGGGCGGTGGGGAGGGGATCGGGTAGGTCCACGGTATCCAGTTCAGATACCCGTGATCCGGCCGTTGCTGCTCTAAAAAAAATTACAGAATATATTAGCATGCCAAAAAAAGAGTGTAACATTCGCGACTTTTGACTATGTTGACTTGTAACGAAACGAAATTTAAGGTATGATTAAAACGACAAATTTCCGGAACATTTTGACATGTTTTAACGTAACATTGAGTTAGATTGTGTTTACAGTTTCGTTCTAGCGTTTAAAATGGGTAAAGAATAGCTATTGGTCGAAGTTAGCGGAGCGGGAGCCACCTTTGGACCTCTATAAGCCGGCCCCCAACTCCCTCCCCTTCCTTTCCCTTTTCATTTCTTTCTTTCTTTTTCTCTCCAAAGGAAAACACCAAAACACCTCCTTCTTTTCTCTAAATTCTTGGATTACCTATTGTTGTTTGGGCTAGATTAGTGATCAAATCTCCAAGTGCAAAGAACCTCCATTTTTGGGTCAAATTCGGATTTAAGGGCTTTTGAAAGTTTTAGTAAGTAAAAACTATCTCATAATAACCATTTTATGTTATTGAACATGTCCCTAGTCAAATCTAAATGTTCTTGGGTCTTGAATCGAGTCAAAACCGGATTTGAGTCGAATTAGGGTTTCATTTAGGGTTTTGAATGATTTTGAGATGAATTCGGAATTGTGGGAACTTATGGATGGATTTTTGTTATGGGTTATGTTTATATATGTTTAATATGCTTAAAAATGAGTCTTGGAACCTCCTAAATCGTTTTCAAGGTCAAAAATGAGGTTTAGAGGTTATTGGGTTCGTGCAGGGAAAATCAAGAACTTGCCCAGATTTTTGCTTGTTTCTGGCTAGGCGTAAGTTACGCCAGTTTAGGTAGTAGGTTACGCCAGTTGTAAAATTTGGGGCCGTAAGTTACGCCTAAGTGGTAGTAGGTTACGCCTATCTCTAAATGTCAATTTCACGTTACGCCCAAAATCTTCTGTTTACGCCCACCTTACGCCAAAACTTGAGTTTCCAGGTGATAGTAGGTTACGCCAGCTTTGGGCGTAAGTTACGCCCATACAATTTTGAACTAGCGTAGGTTACGCCCCATTGTGGCGTAGCTTACGCCCCCTCCCTTGAGTCACTTTTCAGATTTTCGTTTGTTTTGCACATCAGTTTTCAAACGTCAATAACTTTTGAACCGTAACTCCGTTTTAGACGTATGACCTATCGTTGGAATCGTGAGAGAGTATACTTTCTCATAGTATAACTCTTGTATCTTGAATCCCCCACTGTTTCCAGAAATGTCGTGTTAAAGTGTCCTTGTTTATATTCGGTTGAACCAACAAGACACTTTAGGATTGTAACGTAACCGAGTTGAGTCCCAATTGTCCTCTACGGTTGATTTACTCTTCTAGAACCTGGATAGGGTTTGACACGTGATTTGTAATGTATATGTTAATAGGTGGTGAACGCTAAGCGATTGTTGGACGTTTATAACTCGGCTATAACTTGTACTTAGCTTGCATATCCAATCAAGGTGAGTTTCGTAAACCCTCCCTACTCAATTGAGACTCGGGCTGAAAAGTGTACGTGCTTGCTTGTTTGTGCTTAATCGATTGATTGATTGTTCAGTTGACACATTGACTTGTTGCTCGGTTAATTACGCTTTCGCTTATGAATACACGTTGTGATTTGGTTAGTTGTACATACATATAAGACGATCTTACTTTCAATGAGTTGAAGATGTGGTGGGAAGGTTGCGGGTGACCCTATATATAAGCATCAAAGGTTCATTGAAAGTAAAATCGTATGAAATGTATGTGCATTGTGTTGTTGGATGAAGGAAAACGTTTTGATATGAAACGGGACATAGGACATTGCATGATAATATTTCCCCCTATAACGTATTATAGATTTGTGATTTGTGATAACGATTAAGTCCATCTTGATGGCATAACGATAAGCCCACGATTTGTGGTATAACGTTGTTGATAACGATATTGCTTAACGTGTATATTGTATATGAATGTTTAGTTGAAACGTAACGTGATATGATGCCTTTGAAATATATGTAAGTCGTAACGTGATATGACGCCTTTGAAATATATGTAAGTCGTAACGTAATATGACGCATTTGAAATATATGTAAGTCGTAACGTGATATGACGCATTTGAAATATATGTAAGTCGTAACGTGATATGGAGCATTATGCATTATATAAGTCGCAACGTTATGGGTATCTTTATACTCACGTTATGGATTGTTGAATCCACGTTATGGGTATCTTTATATCCACGTCATGGATTGTTGAATCCACGTTATGGGTATCTTTATATCTACGTTATGGATTGTTGAATCCACGTTATGGGTATCTTTATATCCACGTTATGGATTGTTGAATCCACGTTATGGGTATCTTTATATCCACGTTATGGGTATCTTTATATCCACGTTATGGGTATCTTTATATCCACGTTATGGGTTGTTGAGCCCACGTTATTGAACGTTGCTAATCATTATATGAATCGTTTTTGTTAAACGTTGATTGTATTGATATTGTGCTAACGTGAAACCTTTTAGGGTTTCCTTGGAACTTGATTAGGTAATCTAATCCTCGTATATCGTTAACGGTTGTTATCCCGACACACTTGTTTCCTTTTACTTGTCCCTACGAACTCACCAACTTTATGTTGACCCGTTTTAGTACACTTTTCAGGTGACAGCTTAGCTCCGGGACGTATTGGATGATTGTTTGCTTGTTTATGCTAGAATTGGACTTGGACTCCTTGCATCCGTGATTCATTATTCCCGACTAGGGGATTATGCTTATGTGTGATCCAGTTACTTGCTCTATTGAATGGTTCATATGGATTACTTGATCCTTTACATGCATTTAGATTTATTCTACATAATTTCCATATCGTGCTGTGTTTTTCTAAGTGATACCCCATGATTCTGTCTTGTTGGGGTGTTAGAGAGAGAGATCTAAGTTGTAGTGTCATTGCACCCAACGACTATAAATTGTGATGACAATAGTAATAAATACCAACAAAATAAAATAAAAAATAACGCATTTAGTACATAGGTGAAGATGAAAAAAAGTACCAATTATCGCAAGCTATAAAAATTAAGAGTTCTAAAAGTTCATAAAGGCCATCTAGCCCACAGCACGGGGAAGAATGCCTAAAGTATAAAACTTGACCAGTCTCAACTGTAGAATATAAGCATTCAGGATGCGCCACAACATGCGGTAGCCACAATTGTTTTTAAAGAACTTAAGAAAAAATTTAATAATTTAACAGTAGAACCTAGCTTCTAAAGTCCGTAAATTAAGAGTCAAAAACTTAAAATACTTCCCTAATAACCAGACAGCGGTGAATGAGCCTACCAGTGGTAAGCTCTTTGTATCCGTCATCTCTTTTAAAGAAGCTGCTGAGATAGATGCACTGATTTCAACATCCCGTGACTCACGGTCATCTATCTTCTTTTCAACATCCCGTGATTCACCTTTGCTACATATACTTAATAAATTTTTTGTTTGTTGAATTGTGTTAGCTCTTATTTGGGCGGTGTTGCTGTCAATTTTCTCATTAATTTAGATGTCAGCAACATTCACCATTTATGCATTCTGTTTGGGTAATGCAAGTATTGTGTCATTAACCGTTTAGTCTGCTTCTTATTGATTTTAAGTTATAAATCAAAAAAAAAAAAAAAAAAAAAGAACGTTTTTCATATCTTACGAGAGCAAGTACCCGCGCGTTGCGGCGGTGAGATGGTGGGGTGATATCTAGGTCATAGAGTATGATAGGTTATAGGAGTTGATATGTCATAGAGTATGATAATTAAATGCCTTAGCCGTATGGGCTCCGCCCTTGGATTTAAAAATTTGTCGAAAGTATATCGAATGACATCTCTAATGAAAGAGCATGAAATTTTAAGGACACCCATACAATTTTTATAATTTATCGATGTACGGTTTTTGAGATAAAAGATTTTGAATGAATTGGAGGAATAAATGATTTATGGAGGAGAGGGAAAAAAGATGATTGGTTGAGATTTGAGGAGAGAGAAAGAGTATTATAGTTATTTTAGATAAATATAGAATAGATAGAAGGAGCATTTTGGGGAATACTTAAAATCAATATTGAAAATTTCAAGTTCAATGTTGAAAATCTAGGAAAAATCTGCTTTATAATATAGATATAGATATAGATAGCCCGCGTATCCATGGGTCATAACCTAGCATACACTACGAGAAAAAGAGAAGTGGTGAGTCTAAAAGAGTGAAGCATATATAGAAGTACATACCCTCTTTTGTTTATTGGGAGATGAGGATGCAAGACCAATTCGGGCAATCCTTACTGCTTCTCGAAACTTCAACCTACAAGGATCAAGATGTATAACTGAAAACACGGACAGACACGTGTGTTAGTTGAATTGAGCAGTACAATAACTAGTCTATCTCAAGTTCTCAACATATATATAGAAAGAAGCTACATACATGATAAGCAATCCTGGATTTTTTGAAGATCACTGGCAGGAGGATATAACATAAAAGGAAGCTGCGACGAACCCATTATGAATAAGGCCACCTCACTCTCAGAATTAGCCTGTATCAAAACATACTATCCTTATTTAATAGATGCGGGTCTTATTTCTAATGCCTACTTTGTTAATATATTTGAGCGGGTCTTGAAAGTCATGAGCGATCACTCATCCCATTATATACACATTATTACACAGCCGCCTACACCTAGTCGTTCATGGATACTCAATCAATTAATTAAGGTGAATTATTATTTAAACACATAATTAATTCTTCTTTTCAATTTCCCCATTAATGAGGAGGATAAAACAATAAACCTCATTCTTCTTCTTCTTATTTGCTTTATTATTATTATTAATTTATTAATTTATTATTATTATTATGTCAAGAATAACAAGATATATAATACGTACGAGAGATTGGCATATTAATTGTTTGCTTTTGTTCCAGTATGATTTTACAATTTTGAAACACTTGTTTCATTGCTTTCACTTACATTGGGTATTTGTTACCCTATTTTTTTTTATATATATATAAATGTATATATATTTGCCAAAATAACTTTTCTAATGGTTTGGAAGAGAAATTTTAGTTTTGACAGATTTGTAAAATATGATTTTTTTTGTTTAGCAATTAATCGAAGAATTGAATAACGAATTGTTTTAAACGTGTAAAAGTAAAAGGATCATTTTTTTAATTTGTAAATTATACTTTTTTTTAAAAAAAAAAACCGGGTTGACCCGCACCCAAACCCGCTTTTACCCGCACCCGCTTGACCCGCATTCCTAAAATGACCCGCTTTGACCCGCATCCGTTTCAATCCGCACCCTTTTTAACCCGTTACCCAAACCCGCCCGCCCCACCCATATTGCCAGGTATTTAGACTTGTTGATGAATGAAACCCTAACAGTAAATTTCGCCAACAAGAGGGTACGTAATGGAGGCTGGGTGGACGGCGTGTCCAATTACAAGACTGGCTTTTTATTTTTCTTCTTTTTTTTACTCTAGTTTATTTCTTAAACCATATCTATATCTGCATCTATACTATAAAATAAATCTACTTTTAATTTTCTAACATTAAATTTAAAATTCTAATATTGATTTTAAGTTTCAACAATGTATACATTATACCAAATAATGTATCATACATCGTATCCACATTACATCAATAACTTCTGCTACTCACCAGCGCCACCACCACCTCCACCAATCTCTGCCGCTACCGCCACCATCCACCACCACCGCCACCACCACCATTACATCACCACCACCACCGTTGCTACCTCCATCAACACCGCAACGCGCAGGTACCTTTCTCTCGTGTAATAATAATCTTTATCTCTACTACATTAACAAGCATTTGTTCCCGCTAAATTTTTCAACTTTTCAGTCACTCATTTTCATCTCTTTCCACAAATCTCAATCACTCATTTTTTTCTCTTTCATCCACAAATCATTTTATTTATCTAATTCATTCAAAATCTTTATCTCAAAAACCATACATCGATAAATTATAAAATATATATGGGTATCTTTATAATTTCATGTTCTTTCATTAGAGATGTCATTCGAATATTCAATATACTTTCGACGAATTTTTAAATCCAAGGGTGAAACCCGTATGGCTAAGACATTTAATTATCACTCTCTATGACCTCTGGCCAATCACCCTCATCATCTCACTGCCGCAACTCGCAAGTACTTTATTTCATATATTATAAAGCAAATTTACTTTTCAACATTATATAGTGTACACCATATCAATATAACATACACTATACTCGCCACCACCACTACCACCACCATTCGCCGCCACCACCAATCGCCGCCCGTCAGCACCCATCGCCACCACCACCCGTCGTTACTAAACCGCTGCATCGCGCGGGTACTTTGCCTCGTAATATCAATATATATATATATATATATATATATATATATTATCTTTAAGACATTATAAAGCATTTGTTCGTGTCAAAATTTTAACTTTTTAACTTTTCAGCCACTCATTTTCATTTCTGTGCTCAAATCTCAACCACTCGTTTTTTTTCTTTCCTCCATAAATCATTTTATTTCTCTAAATCATTCAAAAAATTTTATCTCAAAAACCGTATATCGATAAATTATAAAAATTATATGGGTGTTCTTAAAATTTCATGTTATTTCATTAGAGATGTCATTCAATATACTTTCAAAGAATTTTTAAATCCGAGGGCGGAGCCCGTGCGGCTAAGGCATTTGACTATCATACTCTATGACCTATCACCTTCTTTGACATATCACACCCGATTATCTATCACCCTCACCATCTCACCACAACAACGCCGCGGGAACTTTATCTCGTAAAACAAATAAGGTTTCAAGATTCAACTTTCAATAATGCACACATGTTAATGCATGATGTATAAAACATTACATTCAACTTCCAACAATTTAATTTCTCTCACGAGTACACTACTCGCCGCCAACACCACCAATCGACGTCGTTGCCACCACCACCGTCGCACGCCAGCTCTACTTATTACCGTCACTACTGTCGCCACCATTAGATAGCCGCCACTTCCACCTCCGCATCACGCAGATATCGTTCTAGTATAGTATAATATACATATATATGTACACATGTAAAGATATTGAAACCTCGATGCAGGGATGGATGGAGAAGACGAGGATGGAGGCAACACAAAATATTATAATAATTAGGTTAGAAAGGCATATTTACCTTTCAAAATATCGTTGAGCAAAAATTGAATTGAAAAATCGAAAAAAACGACCCGAAAAAACCAAAAACCGTTAAAATCTAAGTGGTTTGGTTTTTTAAAAACCGAACGGATTAGTTCAGGTTTCGGTTTTGTATGCAGAAACCGACCGAAATAACTGAACCAAACCGAAACTATATATTATTTAATTTATTCTATCTGAGTATCTTCTCCGTATCATATACGAGTGATATAACTAACTTAACAATGCTGGCTACGACCTCCTTTATCTTTATTTTTAACAATATTGTCTGTTTTGCCTGCAGGTTTACAACTTTGTTTCTGGTTTTTCGGACAACACAATATTGTCCGCTTTGCCCGCAAGTTCACGACTTTATTTCTAGTTGTTCGGATAAACTTTTCAAGATGGTTACCCAAATAGCATTATTGCCGCTCGAGCATGTTTAACCGTGAAGTTAACATCTCATCAACAACTAATACACCCTGAACGCATTATGTTATGTTAATGCAAAGATATTACTTAAAGTAAGGTTCCCCATTATATTTCATGATTGTTTACAACCGAATGTACATATACTTTTAATACATTAAATCACCAATAATATAAAGTTAAAAAAAATTATATTTTTAAACATTTATAGTCAAACAAAACTGATTTAAGATAGTTTTTTAAAAAGATTTCCAACCTTTAAAACTATGTTTTAAATATCTTAGTCTTAAAAATACATTGTACGAAATAAAAAAAAAAACATTTCAAATAAACAAAACTAGATTAATACCCGGTCGGTGATCGGATTACCAACTAAACTTATACAGCAATGTATCACACATTGTGAAAAATATACGTCTTATAGTATATTATAATAAAATTTATTATGAAATCGGGCATATGTTAAGATAACAAATCTTGTACATTTTTGGGTATAACATATATGAAGTCGGTTTTATATATACTCGACCTTACATGAAATTCGACTTGAAACTAACCTGGAAAAACTGGGTTAGGGTTATGAAATCTCGACCCGGTAATCTTCCAACTTGATATTTTGGGTCGTGGTCGGGTTGACCTTTTGGATTAATAGATCAAACCGTCAACCCAAAAATATTTTAAATTTATATAAAAAATTATAATAATTCGAACCATCAACTCATTTGATCAGACAACTCACAACCCATTTACTTAAAATCAATCCGCCAACCACCGACCGTATTACCTGAAATTAACCCACCTAACCATTTAACTCGTAAACTTTAGTTTTGTTGGTTGGTGCTTGGGTTTGTGTTGACGAACTGACAGAGTGACAGGTTTTGGTTGAGAAATTTAAATTTAAATTATAATTATACACCGGCATTCCGAACCCATTAACTCGAACCTGGATAATTATACTTATATTTATTTTAATTGTTGTTCTATATAAAGTTATTTATTCTTTCATAAAAAAATTAAAATTATATAATTACTTGCTATAAACTTTTAAAGTACATTTTAGATGACTAAAACATCATGTTAAGCATATTTTTAAACATTACATTGTACTTTATCTATATATAAAAAAATATATAGGCCACATAATTTAAAACATTATTATATATCTGTAAAATTTAAAATCAAATATCTTAATAACCATATGTTGTAAAACTATATGACAGTAAATATGATTGAATTAATAAAATAATATATGAATATTCAGAATAATATAAATCTAACAAAAGTAATGGATGTAAAATTTTGGATTAGACTCGTAGGATGAGTTATCATGAAAACCTCTAAAAATCTTATAAAATTTAGGTATCACGACTATCTTGTTCAATTTTCTTAAAAAAACACTTTTACATATTATATACATAAATTAAAAATTAAAGTAATAATATATTTTTCCTTTTTTCCCCCTAAAATAAATTAATTTATGATTTTTAATTAATTTAAAAATTAATTTTTAGTTTTTCTTGTTGTTCAAATATAAACTCTTAAATAATTTATATTACATATATTTATTTCACCTCTTCCATTTGAATAACAAAATATTACCACTAATCATAGCTAGATTCACCCTCCTCTTCCTTTTCACCTAAACAAACAAACATATACACTTTTGATGTCATTATGCTCGTGATAGTATTTTATAGCTGAGATGTGATATTCTCATCTTTGTCTAATTATCAAGATCTACATCAACCTTCTCATCCCGTCAGCCACCATCTCCGGCTAGACCTTCCCGTCGAGAACAACCATCATGTGGTTGAGAGTGAATGAATGAAAATAAAGAGTAGGTGAAAATTGAATAGAAATGAATGGTTGTGTAATGACATTGACAACCCGTTTTAAAAAACGGTTGAAAATAACGATATTTTTATTCCAACCATTTTAAAAATGTTTTTATTTTTTTGTTGAATTTAATTTTTTAAATTTTGTTTTCTAATTTATAATGATAAACTAACCCTAATGCAACTTTCGTGAATTGTAAGTTACATAATTATTCTTCTAACCTGGTCACTCATTGAATATTAAGTTAGCTTTTTATTATTATAAAAAACAACATGTTTGAAAATGGGTTAAAAATGAGAAAAAAAATCACTAAAACGTTGGCAAATGAGAGATAGGAAAAATACGAAATAAATTTTAAACATTTTACCATATATATATAAACTACACATTTAATATAATTAATTAGTTACCATATCTAGATTTTTAATTTCAAGAGCTCAGATTGATTTATAAAACTAATTTCAATGGTCCAGATCAAAAGTTAAATTTTATTTTTTTCTCTCTGCTCTACCGGCAATATATATATATATAATAATAAAATAAATTAGTAAAAAAAAAGAAGATTAAAACAATATTTAAACCGAAATAATTATCACTTTCTCTTCTTAACATATCTATACAATCTTATAATAATTAAAACCAAAAGTTGAGGGGGCTAAAATGAAATTGGGTGCAAATATCATTTGTTTCATATTCTTCACATATCTATACTATCTTATAATAGTTATCACTTTCTCTCTCATAAAAGTATTATATGCAAAATTACCACTTTACTCTTGATTAATTAATTTACATCCATCTTTTAAAATATCTTCACTATATCTTTACATCAATTACTTACACCCACCACCAACAATAGTTCGTCACCACCACGACCGCCGTCACCACCACCGGTCGTCTTCATGACCAAACCGCCGCCGCATTGTGCGGATACAATGCTAGTTTACTATAACTCTGTAAGTAACGATCCCCGTTCCTATTTAATTTATTTTTTTTTAATTTCCGATTTTGAAGTTAAAAAGTGGCATTGGATCTGAGCCGTTTTGTGTGATCGATCGACGGATGGCTTCCTGGTTTGCTAATCCTCTCCATTTCAAACCTGTCCCCTTGTTTCGTCCTGTAGCAGTAGTTTCTTGTCGTTGCACTAAAACGGAGTATAATCATTTTTTTGAAAGGCAAAACAAGAATAAGCTAAAGCTAGAAGGCAGATGCAAGGAGGATACCTTTTATCTTGTCAAAAAAATTTACAGGGGTTTGTGATATATATATATATATATATATATATATATCAACACGTATGTTGATTTAAATTTTGCTTATATATATATTTTCTATATATGATCATTTCAGGAGCGTTTCATCCTCGACTCTCAGCAACTAAAAATCTGGCTCGTTTACTAAGCGGGCTGGATGAGGAATTCCATTATCCAGTCAGCAGTAAATCTCTGAGGTGGAATGTGATGGAGGATGCTAAAGCCCTGTACCTAGTCCGCGACATGTATGATTGTACTGGAACTGTACCGGTGGATGAATATACTGCTTATCAATGTAATAGCGGTATGTAACATTTACCTTTGTTTACTTTTATTAGTATTTATGTACTTATAATTCCTTACTAGCCGATGAACCCGTGTGCAAACACAGGATGCGAATAAAACACATAGAATATATGTTTTTAGGGTCGAAACTCTATATTTTAGCTTTCTTTCTTTCTTAAAAACGTGCTCCATTGAATAAAACACATAAATTAAAAACCTCCTTAGACAAAAAGATTAATTACTGTTATTGTAACACCCCATTCCGGAATGAAATAGGGAATTACATCAAATGCTAAAACGGTCTTGAATTACAATAAATAAAATAGAAGATCATAAGAAAGTACCCAAAATCGCAATGAAAAGCATCCATTGTCTAACGAATAGGACCTAGGTCTTCTAAACCTTTAGTATAGTTTATTGGTTTTGTAATGAAAGGTATAAGGTTTTGTCACCTCTTCAACCATCTCGCCATTAGATAGGATTTTTTTGAACTAGAAATCCTATAGGTTGACGCCACAAATTCCCAAGTACTTAGAATAACTTGAAATCCCATAGGTTGACGCCACAAATTCCATCCCCAAAAACCATATTTTGACTGGGCTTCAAGTATATCAAGTGTACTTGAAGGATTAAGACGTTTCTTCTATTATTTTTCCTGACGCAGCTGGGCCATCCTGGACTTGAACCAGAGACCTCGCCTGTGTACAAACAATTCACGCACTTCTTTATCTCTAAAGATAGGATGTCCTAACCATCCAACCGCTATTCCATCCCCATTATCTATTGAGCCCGCCCTGAATAATCCAAATTTGCCAGATAATTTCCGACGGAAATGGTAGTTGGATCCTCCAGAACTACAAGAATCCTTAGTTAGAATTAACATGGGATTCCAACTCATCGTGACCTTGTCAAGTTGGAGATGATTGGCTGTGAGAGGCTCACCATCACTAAATCTTCGTGTGACACGCTTGCGAAAAACGGTAAAAGAAATTTTGATGCCATAGAATACATAAATATAAGGTTATACAAGTATATAATATTTCAGCTAAATTTATATTCCGTTGTCATTCTGGTGCAACACATGACTGCTCATAAATCCTAAAACATAGCCTGATGCTATAGTTGTCATTCAACACAAACTAACTGTGCCAAACTGCCAATAGTTACCTAACCTAACCCGAACCTCGTGCAACCCAAATGGCCCATCCTTCATAGTTACCGTTTAACTCAAAATTAACAGTTATCCAATTACACAACTCGTTCAACACAAATTGACAGCTACCCAATTACCCAACCTGAACCTAATGTGACAAATGACCCATCCTTCCATTACTATCACCATTTCCTCTATAGGCTAAACCATGTACGGATAAACAAAGTAAATTATTTTTTCAAAACAATAGACATAACCTGTGTTCGGGATCTTCACTTGAGATACGCACGCTAGATGTAAGACAACGTCTTCGTTAGCTCCATCCTAAAACGAAACAAAAAAAAACTGTTACTCTTTACAAATATCCAATATATTCTAAATCAAAATAAAGCACCATCAGGTTGTAAACAACAATATATATTAATTTGTTTTATTTAAAAAGAGCAAATAGCTTCATACTACAAAATATTTGGATGCATTTTTAATGTTTGTCCCTTCTTTTATTTGATAACTCGATTCGAAGATCTTCAAGGGGGTGGCATCTCCTTTAGGCTTTAGTTTCTGTACTACAGATTCTGTAGTTTGTATATATAGGTATTAAATATCATATATAAATCACAGAAACAGTAGATTTAAAATATAAAATATTACAATTTTACCTTCAGTTACAGTATACACAACGAACTCACTTGAATTCTGTTACATCTCCTTTCTTTTCATTAATTCTAGACATCCATGTTCAGGTTATGTCCATACAAAAGGGTCACGTATGTTTTATAAACGGGTCAACCATAATTGTTGGATAAAATCAAGATTTATATAAGCAAGATTTACATGCTTTCAAATCTGCGAGAGTGATGTTAGGATTTTCTAAATTTTAGTGGCGAAGTGTTCGAATTAGTTTTTAGATAATGTGGTACATGGTTAAAAAATGATAACTTTCATCTACATTATATTAAACGAGAGGAAGTATCCGTGCGTTGCGATGGTGAGATGGTAGGGGTGATATGTTATAGAGTGTGATAGATCATAGGAGGTGATATGTCAGAGTGTGATAGATCATAGGAGGTGATATGTCATAGAGTGTGATAGCCAAATGCCGTAGCCGTACGGGCTCCGCTGCCGGATTTAAAAATTCGTTGAAAGTATATCGAATGAGATCTCTAATGGAAATTTTAAGAACACCCATATAATTTTATAATTTATCGATTATCGATGTACCGTTTTTGAGATAAAATATTTTGAATGAATTAAAGGAATATAATGATTTATGGAGGAGACAGAAAATAACTTCGTGGTTGAGATTTGAGGAGAGAGAGAAAATATTATATTATTTTAACTAAATATAGAATAGATAGAAGAGACATTTTGGGGAAGTAATGTTAACAGTTAAAATTTTAGGCAGATGTTATTTGCTTTGTAATATAATATAGAGGTGTTATTTGCTTTCTATAATATGGTATAGATAGATAGATAACTTATTGTATTTGTGTATGTGTGTAAAGATAATGATTTATTTTATGTTTTACATTTTATAGGACCATCACGTGTCTTTGGTTGTGTGCGTGTATACGAGTGGATGGATTTGATTCGTATCGTTGTAGGAAAAGAAGGCCCTACTCCTGTGGTCAAGTATGGAGGGTTCTTGATCGACATTGAGTTACCGGAAGATATATTCATACATGACTGCCAAAAAAGACCTATGAATGTGAAGAATGAAGCATTGAAGATAGCTATCCCTAAACATGAAAATAAGTGGATTCATACAATCACTACCAGAGGAAATATATTTGAAGAATTGAAGATGTATAAATGCCTCTTCAAATATATATTTTATAATAAAATGAATTATTAGTGTTATGTTCTCGTATGTATACACGGATACTACTAAATAATAATTTGGTACCCGCACGTTGTGGCGGATATTATTGATAGAGTTTCGATTGTTGTAATCTTAAATCTTTTAATATCTTTAATTACGACATTTTCTTGATCTTGAAATCTTTTGATCAAGTCAATTACAACTTTTGCTTGATCGGGATCCATATGAATAGATGTTGTACCGCCACAATTTCGAGCGATGGAGGGTGAAGTTCAGAGATGTGTTGTGTGTGTTTTAATGTGTCTACATTTGATGAAAGGTATTTGTATTTATTAGAAGATATTTATTGGGAGAGGGAAGACTAAAGGGGTGAGGAAGGGTAAAAACGTAAAATTGCATGTCTCAAATCTTGTAAACTTTCAACAAGGGTGGATAATTTTTAATAAGGAGTATAGATGTATAGGTTGGCCAGTTGCGAGAAGAACCTACATTCCCAATCACATCACATATAAGTTAAACGATTTCATTTAATTCCCAATCACATCACCTATAAGTTAAAAAAATAATGTTGCAGACCCCACCTCCTTGCGTTCTTTAGCTTCTTGGTGAGGACTCTTGGCCAAGGACTCCCTCCAAAGACTTTCGTTGCTTACAGCGTCCGAAGTCCTCAAGCACAAAAACGCATGCCTTAGGACGTTATAAGCTAAGGCCTAGAGGTGCTTGTAGTTTTGAGGTTGAATAAACATTTTAATTATTTAAGTGAGACACTTCTAGAGGTGGGCAAAAAAACCGGTTCCTCAACCGGTTCAGATTATCTAGGAACTGCAACCGATTGGAACCGGTTCCGGTTCCTCAAGAACCGACGGTCCGGGACCGGTTCCACTTTCGAATCCAAAAAGTCGGTTCCTACCCGGTTTCAAACGGTTCCGAACTGAAAAAACCCGAAAAAAACATGGTCAAACGTTGACCAAAAACCGGTTCCAGTCAACGTTGACTGGAACCGGTTCCTGTTCCACCGATCGGTTCTTTTGCCCTGGTCTAGACGCTTCTAAAGTTACATTCAACTTAAATCAAAAGGTTAACCAAATTTTAAAACTATATTAATATTAAAACATTTTGGCATCCATTTACTAAAACTTAAGTTCACTTTGGAATAAAAGCAAAGTTTTAGCGAGCATAACTGTCAAGTCATAATAGAAAATTTGACCCCTGTGATGAACGGACTTAATGCATACCAATTAAATTTACATGTTATATACTCAAATATTTAAATTAAGGAAAGTAACACCTAAACAACTCCACGTTATATAAAACTAGATGGATGCCCGTGCAATGCAGCGATGATGACGGTAACGACGACGGTATGACAACGACGACAGTGGTGGCGTCGATGTGCAATAGAAACGGTGGCGCTGGTGGTGGCGTGGTAGTGATTGTAAATTAATTGATGTGAGAGGGGTTAATATGGTAAGTTAAGGGTTGGAGGATCTATGTTGTAAATTATTTCATTAAGGTATTTTAGTTATATATGTGAAGATGTTTAAATTAGTGAATAAAGAAGAGTGATAATATTGTCATTTCAAAGTCTTAATTACTTTAAGGGTTTGGTAGTTTGCTTTATATAGTAGTATAGATGGACAATGGGCATTGTTTAATCATTATGTTAAAATTTTCATCTATCGTTAATACAAAAGTTTTTACAATTTTAATTTATCTTTAACAAAATATTGGTTCCAAACTCAAACCCAAAAAGTGTATATATGATACTATAACATTAAACTTAGTAATATTTTAATAAGGGCAAACGATTCGTACTGCATTATTTTACCTATCTTAGGTATTGCTATGTAAAAAAGTTATAAATTAAACCTTTAAATTTGATAAACATATATAACTCCCTTTGAATTTTACATAATCCCTCCTGAAATACACATGTTTTAACTAAGATAGATTTTACATGTTTTACCTAAGTTTTCCCCTTAAAATAATATGTCAACTTGATAATATGTAAACATGACTCAAGTGTAAATATTACAAATTTTGTAGAATAAAACTCTAAATAGCTTTAACTGATTCCAAATTTTAATTAAAAACTAATATATCTATATCTATATAATTATTAAAAGAGTAGTAAATCGAACGAATTTAAAGCATGCGCAACTCAAAACTAGCTTATAATATTGCCACATATGATTTATCTTAAGTACATTCACATTCTTGATTAACTCAACTTAGTCATTCTTATCATTCGTTAGCCTTTCTAAATCCAAACCTATCTTATTTGTCATTGAGTTGTTTTCTTTATCAATAATTCACTAGATAGTTCAATCTACCATTTCCATCATCATTTACTCAACTAGTGAAAATCAACATTTCTCACAAATCACTATTAACAAATTAACACATATACTTCATAATCAAATTTATCATACAACTCAATGACAAACTATGTTATACAAGAATTTGGGGGTAATTTATATAAAACCCACTTTCTAGCAGAAATCCCCAAGTTAAAAATCCTCATGAACCCTAATTCTCAATAACAAATAAAAACTAGGCTAATGAAAATCAAGAAAACAACTGTGTGATGCGGGAAATAACATGTGAAGGGGTAGTTAATTCAGTGATTGAATTATAGAGAAACACGTGTGATGCGGTTTCAATCTATGATGGATCAAATTCTGTGAGAGAATTAAAGGTTGTGTGAAATAACCAAGTTTACTGTGAAGGATGGTTCGTGATGAACAAGGTCAGTGATTGATCAAATGCATATGGTGTGATGCTAAGTGCGAAGAAACTATAAAGAAAGTTTGTGTGAAGCAGACTCATGTGAAGCAAATTTGTGTGAAGCAAATTTACGTAAAGAAAAGTTCGTGAGGAACAAAAGATGGTGTGACGTGATCAAAGATTTATGGAACAAAATTTTTGTACTGCAAGTCGAGAAGATTTGGGTCAAGCAAGAGAATAGGCGTGATGCCAATTCTAAGACAGATGGATGTCTAAACATTAGAAGAGCAAGTCTTAAACAATTAGGGGGAGAATGTTGGACTTTGTAATTGGTTTAAGACTTGAAGGGTTATATTTAAAGTAGGGGAATAGTGTAAGGACCAAAGTACACTTTTATACGGTTGGGAAAACCATCGTGACCTTACAGAAACAAAAGGCACGTTTGAAGCTTCTGATATACAAAGCGATATGACCATTCGGAGAAGACACGCCTATTCAAGAAGCAACGTGATGGTTAGAGATTAACCGTCATCCTAGACTAGTATAAATATGTGTGTTTATTTCAGTTTTTTGTAACCCCCGATTGTATAAACAATAGTGATTATTGTTCGATTATGATTGAACCAATTCTTGCAAATTCTTGTTAATTCGATCTTGTGGAGTGATTCATGTGATCTCAACATTTGGATTGTCATGCCTTAATTGTCATAGGAAATACATGCATAACAAATACAGCTGTCTGTCAAAGAATAAAGAAGATTGTTTCCTTGCTAAGGGTACTTCATAACTAGACTTCAGTGCAAAATTTTAATCATATTTGAAGCTTTAGCGTTCTGTGATTGCTAAGAAAGTGAGAATGTGAGATAAAGTTAGATGTTTAACTAATAGTCCAACACTCAGCCTTTACCATGCACGAGTCAAATATTACAATAGCGAAAGTGAAATTGTTAGTGCAACTGTTGGTTTCAATTGATATGAGCCTCCTAGAGAAGCCTAGAATATAGATTGTGCTGCATACTGCTGGAGTGCTGGTATTGGAGTTGTAATTAGCTATACTACTATCAATGTTTATGAGACAAGATGATTTGATCATTATATAACCCAACCATTTAGAGAAGGGAAGAGGACGTCAGTCCTCCTACAGAGTATGCCTGTCCTGGGTTCCAGATCAACAAAACTTATATGCCATGGAAAGGCTTTTCTGGATTTAAGGATTTGATTGGGCTTTCTAGGTCAGTTCTTGAAGTATAAATATAAGTCCCAACTCATAATTGATCAATATTCTGTAGAACACGAATTGGCTGACCTTGGGCGAATTTAAGGCGTAGCCTAACCTAGAAGTGCAAGTTACCTCAGACAAATGGTCGAATTTGATTGGCCTCTCTTATTATATTTATAATCGATCGAGCTACAACAAGCTCCAAATGATCGATCTATTACTTTATGATCCCTTTAATTGTATGTGCATATGGATCTTTGTGGGGAATCAATAAACATTTTTTATTGTTGAATACACATCCAATGTGCCTCATATATAAATCCTTTGAATTTGCAACGTATACAGGTATAAAATTGATTTAAACTCCCTCAGTCCTTTGGAACTCTCGTGCCATATTCAAGGAACTACAGATCAGGAGCTAACTGAACTGACATTTCCATGTTAACCACATTATAATGCATCAGCTGAACTAGCATAACTCGCAGTGCAAATGTCACTTACCCAAATTAACATTTGAAACCACTAGAAATTTAAAAAGTAAGACGTTTTTAGAAATTCCAGAATTACAGTTTTTTGCCAAACAACTTTGTTTAGAGATCGAAATTTTAAGAATTTTTTTAGAGGCCAAGACCAACCGTGGTAGATCGACTACAGGATTTCAAAACAGAAGACAAGAATGGGAAAAGGTAATCTGCCATCAATAATGCCACGATCAACCATGACAGAGTACTGGATGTGCGAGTGCGACCATGCATAGTTGTCCAAAAAACTAGGATAAGGGAGCTGGCGGAATCTAAATCACGCCATAAATCTTCTTGCCCTTAGGCTCATTATATTTCGGCAAATGTAACTTCCGCAAGCAAAAAAGTAACGAGAATTGTAGACTAAAGAATTTTGAAAAGCTATACACCCACACTAGTTTTTCAGCAACAAAACCATTCTCAATCATGGTGTGTCTTCATCTAATATGAACCTTAACCACAAAAGATTGTTCGAGACTTTGAGTACGTTGAACTGTATAATCTTAATTATGAGCTATAATACTAATCTAAGTTATGCAAAAGAAATAGAGGCTAAAGAAAATCCATCAATGGACATATGACATATATATGTACATATATCTTCTATTTAGAGGGCTGAGGGCCGCGACTTGTTAGTGTAGTTACATGTATGCGCGCATGTATCCTTCCAACAGTAACCTTTGTAAACGTTAAAGTTACATCTAATGTTTTGTTTACCCACTTGTGGAATGTGGAAATATGAATAAAAAAAACTATCTAAGATAAAATTATAGCAAGCTACAAGAACACAGTAATTATATTATATTATATATACATACTAATTTTCAACGTCGGTTGGTGAGGGGGAGTACTGTAGCTAAAAGTACTCCCCCTAATGCATAAAGTACAGTTAGCTATTGCCCGTTTAAATTATCTAACGGCTTTAACGGCTGTTAATAACTAACGGTAGTTACAAAAAGATATTTAATAGAGTTTGTTTTCAACATTAAATTTTTTAACTTTTGTCACCAAAGTTTTGCTTTATTTATGTTTTGGCCAAATAACTTTTGATTTTTAAGTTTTTCTCATCAAAAGTTTATTTCTTTCTTATTTTTACCACATAACTTCCACTTATTAAACTTTCGCCATAGAAACTTTCTTAACTTTTGTAATTTTTTCCACATAACTTTTTTTTTAAGAGTCACTCTGAAAATTTTCTTTTATTTGTTTTTACCACGTAAGTTTTGGTTTCCAAATTTTGTTATCAAAGTTTCATTTTCTATACTTTGACCACAACTTTTGTTTTTTTTAACTTTTGTCACGCAAATTTGGTTTTTCGGTTTAATGTTTTTTAATTTTGTCGCGAGAGTTTTGTTTTTCTCCCGGAGTAACGCCCGGGTAAAAATACTAGTATGTATGATATATGAAAGATACCTGGCGAAGGCTGCTTTAGCGAATCTTCTTGAACCTTAGACCATTGCCTCTCTAAGTTCTCAACAATCTCTTCGATCAAAGCCTAAAATATGCAAAAATAACGTCCAACATTGATATGAAATCTAGAATGCAACTGTAATAAGAGATACAGAAGTTGACACTGAAAAAGTTCTAACCAACCAGTTCCTTTTTCTTGTTCTCTAAACTCTCCTGCAAAAAAGAAATTTGAGCCGGCGGGGTATGTACTTCAACACCTGCTTCTGATTTAAACGAAAAATCAGCTGCATCTCCCAACTCATTTTCATCTGATGCAGATTGTTCAGTTTGCAATTGGGTTGTTGGTGATAATTCCAGTTCCTGCAAATAATATGCAAATCACATACAACAATTTGTAAATATCACAACTTTTCTTAATGCAGGCAACTAAGGACTCTTATGTGAAGGTAAACCAAACTAAACGTGAGAATGCTAGTTCTTTTTTTGAGCGGCCGAAAGCGAGAACGTTAGTAATAGAGAAAATGATCCAACATGTATAACAGTACTTGCTTACAAAAAAAAATGGTTTATTTCAACTAAAATTAACATATAAACAGTTTCTAAAAGCATGTTAATTGTTACTGATATATTTTTTACATAAGTAGAAAAATAAACAATTCTATACACTCCTAATTTGTTTATTAGTAATATTCGAGTTGTAAAGTAAAATAAAAGTTAACCGGTTAATTTACGAGCGATCTATATTTATCTTAGCTTATAAATTCATATGTGTATTAACCACAAAGAGGCCGAATGAAAATGATAACAACATGGGATTGTCTAGTATGCTGTTGACAGCAAATGATTATATGCTTTTTCCACATTACATTCAGGAGGAGGGTTGAGTTTTTAGGAGGGGGGTTGAGTTTTTATTTTATCATATATAAAAATTTATGTGAGAGCAGAGGTTTGCAGCATATAATATTTTCCCTAACAACATATCCTTTTATTAGTGATAGTGAAGTGAAGATTAGGCTAAGTTTTGTTTGATGAAATGCAAATATATATATATTTCTCAAATACTAACTTGATTGATAGGAATTCTTCTTTCATTTTGCTTGAAACACCATCAAAGCATAGACAAGTCCTTACTTCAAAGTTCAGATTATGCTTTCCTTGAAATATACAACATAGCTTAATTCCCTTTCCTTTCATTACTAACTAAAAGTACCTTCAAATCCTCCTCTTATTCAACAAACCAAATATACATATTTCCATTTGTTATGTCCCTATCCAACACCTCTTCTTACTTCTAATCTAATCTTATCTTCTCATATCAAGTCATTAAGTTACTCAATCATTCTTATCTTAATGTGAAATCAGAAACACATTGATCGAATGGGTTCGTCATGACAAAGAATTGAAGAAGATATATATCTACCTACTACGGACTTGCTGACTAAAAGACCCTTCTTGATAAGGCATTTGAACATTATCAAGTTAGCTCATTAAATCTTTCTTTCTTTTTCATTTTCAGTAATCAATATATATTTTTTTATCCAATCCTTTTCAAGATGGTGTTAAAGAAACTTAAAAGAAGAGTTGAAAGAATCATCACCAAACCCTTTAAAAAACCTCCAAGAAAAGCCTATATAAAACCACCATCACCTCCACAATCTCCACCACCTGAACCATCACCCACCAACATGAACCGTTGTCCGTCCCACCCTTTCATGTTCCCGGAAACCCAATCTGTCGTCCTTCCTAACCCCTCACATTTCTTCTCCCCTAACCTCCTCACATCCCCTCTCCCTACAAACTCTTTCTTTCAAAATTTTGTCCTTAAAAATGGTGATCAACCCGAATACATCCACCCGTATTTGATCAAATTCTCCCCCTCGTCACTTTCTATATCTTACCCGTCTTTATACTCCAACACGGCCTTCACTTACCAAATCTTTAATGCGGATTTCACCATCTCAGCCTTGGATAACCCGGACCCAAATCAAACCCATGTCATATCTTCATTCAATGATCTAAGTGTCACATTAGAGTTTCCAAATTTAAGATTTTATCTTGTCAGAGGAAGCCCATTTTTAACATGTCAAGTCATGCAAAAGGTGGCACTTTCTATTTCAACTATTCATGCAATTCTTGATTTTACTCCAAATTCTTCAAAAACCAAGTATAAAATTAATCTAAATAACGGACAAACATGGGTGTTGTATTCTTCTTCACCAATTGATTTGAGCTATGATATTTCAAAGATCACATCTTTACCATTTTTGGGTATCATTCGGGTTGCATTAGTACCAAATTCGGATGTTAAACTTGAACAAATTCTTGACCAGTTTAGTTCTTGTTATCCGGTATCGGGAAGTGCTGACCTTAGTAAACCTTTTTGTGTTGAGTATAAATGGGAAAAGAAAGGTTGGGGGGATTTGTTAATGCTGGCAAACCCTCTTCATTTTCAACTTCTTGATAAGTCTTCAAGTATAGTTATTGACGACTTCAAATACAAAAGCATAGATGGTGAACTAGTGGGAGTAGTTGGTGATTCATGGGTTTTGAAAACAGACCCGGTTTCAGTAACTTGGCATTCAATCAAAGGTGTTAAAGAAGAATCATATCAGGAAATCATTGATGCTCTTATAAAAGATGTTGATGGTTTGGATTCGACTTCAATATCGACAACATCTTCATACTTTTATGGGAAATTGGTGGCAAGAGCAGCTAGATTAGCTTTAATAGCCGAAGAAATTGGTTATCTTGATGTGATGACTAAAATTCAAAAATACTTGAAGGATACAATTGGGCCATGGTTAGATGGAACCTTTAACGGAAATGGTTTTCTTTATGATAAAACATGGGGTGGAATTATAACAAAACAAGGGTCTCAAGATTCAGGTGCTGATTTCGGGTTTGGGATATATAACGATCACCATTACCATATCGGTTACTTTCTTTATGGGATTGCGGTTCTTGCAAAGGTAGACCCCATTTGGGGAAGAAAATATAGACCTCAAGCTTATTCATTGATGGCAGATTTCATGACTTTGGGTAAAAGTGAGAAGACAAAGTATACTCGTTTAAGGTGCTTCGACTTGTGGAAGTTACATTCATGGGCAGGAGGTTTGACACAATTCGCGGACGGTAGGAATCAAGAAAGCACAAGTGAAGCAGTTAATGCATATTACTCAGCCGCGTTGATGGGGTTAGCATATGGCGATACACATCTTGTTTCAATCGGATCATTGCTTTTAGCCATGGAAATTCATGCATCTCAAACATGGTGGCATGTTAAGCAAGATGATTCTTATTATGCTCAAGATTTTACTAGGGAAAATCGAGTGGTGGGAGTTTTATGGGCGAATAAACGTGATAGTGGGCTTTGGTTTGCTCCGGCTGAATGGAAGGAATGTAGATTGGGGATCCAAGTGCTACCATTGTTGCCTGTCACTGAGGTTTTGTTTTCGGATGTCGGTTTTGTTAAGGAGCTTGTGGATTGGGCTTTGCCTGCACTAGGAAGGGAAGGTGTTGGTGAAGGATGGAAAGGATTTGTGTATGCATTGGAAGGGATTTATGAGAAGGAAGTTGCTCTTGAAAAGATTAGAAGTTTAAAAGGCCATGATGATGGGAATTCTATGAGTAATTTGTTATGGTGGATTTATAGTAGAGATGAAAGTGAACAAGGTTATGAAGGAGGGGGTAGACATTGTTGGTTTGGTCGTTATTGTCATTAATTAAAAGTTTCAAAATCAATGACTGCGACATTAAAGATTTAATAAGATTACCGAACTTGGAGAGTGTGTGTATATATACACGTGAACTATGAGCGCTGATCTGAATAAAGGGAATTTAAGTTAGTGTTTGTGTAAATATAAAGTTAAGTTTGTTTGGATTCATTATGGTTTTTAAGGCATATACGTGTGTTTTTTTTTATTGTAAATTGCATTTGAAATTTATATATGATAAGTATAGTATAAAAATTTATGTGGAAAAATTGTTTTAATTTGTGGCTAATCTTCGGAAGCTACAAAGAAAAATTGAGAACGCTTACTTTATTCCCTTTTTTGTTTGAGGTATCTTTTGCATCGAGGTTTGGTATTAGGGGGTCATGAAGACATTAACTCATGATGAGAAAAAACAATCAAAAGTAACAGAGCTCGGTAACTTCCTTGAACTCTTTACGTTGTTAGGTCAACATAATGAAAAAGTAAAGAGGTGTTAAAATCAGCTCCTAAAAACCATAAATTTGATTCCGTTTAAAAAGATCAGGTGAACTGTTGTACAACAACTAAGCTCATTATTGTTGACGATGTTGCCGATGATTACATTGCAGTTTGGTAGATGACTCTTTTGATATATCTCACAAAGAGTAAATGCTTTCGTGTTCGAGGTACGTATGCTGATAAATAAAAGGGGTCTCCTTGAGAGATTTCTTAGTGTTGTGCACGTATAAAGGATATATATATACCACTACTTTAAATATTAGAAAGTCAATACGTTCCTTATTAACAGAATTCCTTGAGTCTATCAAAAATTCGTGAAATGTTATGACGATATGCTAGCAATACGAAAGTCGAAAGGTAAAATTGATGGTCTAAAAACTTTAACTATTTAAGAAACACAATTGGCTTACTACATTCATTGTTTTGCTCATCAAATTCAGCTAATACCCATTATTGTAGTTTCTAAAAAAAGCATTATCATTGGATGCAACTTACAAATCGGTTAAATGTGATTGGAGTTTCTCGTAAAAGAAAGAAATTGTTGAGAGAAAACTCAAGCTCAACATGTCTTAGAAGCCTTGGAAGATAGATGAACTTAAAAGTGGGAAAGGTAAATCAAGGATTTGGTTTGGTGACACTTGTTGGCAGTCTTATTACAAATTGCTTGCAAATGATGCCGATTTAAATATATCGTATCATATGTAAGGTGCTGAATTGATAAAATCGAAGAAAGCTCTTCAAATGTGAAAGATTAATTGAGCAAAAACATCATATATGTTTCTAGTTATGCAATCACTTTTTGGACTTTGTTTTTACGGCACACTACTTGATGAAAAGGTAAATGATTTGAATATTTCTTCGCGAAGAAAAGATCAAAGATATTAATACTGCGATTTCCCTCATAAAGTCGATGAATAAACAATTGCAAAAGATCACAAAGAGAAAATAGGAAATCATGTTGCACATGGTCACTGTGAAGCAAATGATTTTGAAGTCCCTTATATGGATAGTGTATATGTTCCCAATGGAAGAAAACGTGTAGCCAACAACATACTAAAAAGCTTCATCATTATCCGATTGAACTATTATAAGTTTTTAACCGTTATTGATTTAAAACTTCAATAACTAATCAATCGATTTGATGAGAAAGCATGATGCTACTAGTTATATACTTATATGGGAAGCATGAGAAGCATGAGCCGGATTGATGGTTTAGTTCATTTTACAAGAAAAAGTTTTATACACGTGTAAATTTTTTCCCGAAAGAGTTTTACAAGTCTTCAATTACATGGTTCTTGTGAGCTGACATCTACATCTACATTAATGAAATGCAAACGAGAGATTTATGGATTTAAGGATATTCATGGGACCTTTGATCATGTTTACTTATGATCATGTTTACTTACTTTATAATATTGGTAATGATCCACATGATGGTGGCAATTAATGTGGAAAGAGCATTTTCTGCAATGACATATTGACATGTGTGAAGAAATATTTGCTTAATAGAATGACGATCAACTTTTAAATTATTGTATTATTTGGTCACGTCGATTCGACGATATGTGGGGCTTGAGATAGCTTTAAATAAATTAGGAAATAATAATCTTTTTAACAAAGTTAAAGTAGGTGTAGCAAATTTTCAAACAACTTTTGAATGTAAACCATCATTTTTTAAAAATGAAGTAATTCTTATACTACATCTTTTTACTACATATACAAATATATATATATATATATATATATATACTAGTGGTCAGACCCGTCCAATGGACGGGTAGTCTCAAAATATATTAATCAAAGCTAAAAAATTGGATTTCAAATATATTAAATAGATATACCGAAATCAACTTGAAAATTTGCTAGCTGAATAGTCACTCCATCGGTCAAAATACTCCAAAAATTATCCACCCAACGAAGAAACATACGAAAATTAACTCCATATAAATATTGATTTCACTTTACCCCTTTTTTTCAACTTTAGTTAAATAAAAAATTTACAGTTTCTTATATTCTAAAAGTGTAACTATATATATATATATAAGTATAATTAAATATAAATTAGGTTAAAGTGTAAATTGATGATGAAAAATCAAAAAGTGTAAGTTAATTATTTTAAATTGGGTTAAAGTGTAAATTGTTGATGAAAAACTAAAAAGTGTAAATTAATTGTTTTAGATTGGGGTTAAAGTGTAAATTGGTGATGGAAAACCAAAAAGTGTAAATTAATTTAGATTAATATTAAAAAAAATTAGAGGATTAATAAGGAGGAAGGATTAGACTCAAGGAGGTGGATTAAAGATGTCAAGTGTACTCCCAACCCTCTCTTTTAGTTATATTATAGATATATATATATATTTATTATATACTTATACTGTATAGCTGTATAATGCATAATTGTATATGGCTAAAGATCTTATGTAGAGATCATTACTCTTTTATAAAAATTATCTAAATATAATTAACTTATAAAAAGTTACAATAGTATCAATACTTAATACTTTAAAAAATTATTGCACCATGTTGAAAATTAAAAATGACACACGTGAATTGATCAAACTACCCTTAATAAATTAAATCAATACCGACATTTAATATTGAACTAAAATAGTACCCACGCAATGCATCAATGATAACGACTATGGTTGGTGGTGGGGGCAATGGTGGTGGTGACGGGTGGCGGCAATAACGATGTGGCGGTAGCGTTAGAGGTGTAATTATTAATGTAAAAAAATGGGTAGAGGATTAAAGATATTAGGGTTGTTTAAGGCTAAGGATATTTTAGGTATAAAAAGGGACTGAATTTTTCTAAAATAGAATAAGCCAATTTGTTTTATAAAGGAATTATAGATTAAACCATCAATTTCTTATATTATAAAACATCTTCACTACCCCTTTAGTCAAACACTTTTACATCGATAACCTACACCATTTGACGCCAACAACAACATTATCATTCATCGTCGTCATCACACTGTCACATTACGCGAGTACTGTGTTAGTAATTGGTAAAGATTATTATATGTTTTAAGAATAATATTAATAATACATAATAAAATATTGTAAGGCAAAAATAGATGAAAAAGAGTAAAAGACACTCGATTAAAGGATCACAAACCCAACCCTGTTTTCGTATATTGGTAAAATAAAAAAAAATAGAATCCTGGTAAATGGATTCCTATTTTCACGAAGGTTTCCTATTACTTTGCAATTATATTCAGTATATATTATATATTATTTGAAAAACCCAAACCCACATAAGGTATAAATATATTGAACATGTTTCTACTGCTTTCGTTGGTTTGCTTTTGGTTTCCGTTTGCGAATATTGTTCTACATATAATATAATGGAAAAAAAGAAAGTAAAATAACTTGTCTTCCACGAGTTATAGGTCATGCAAATAAAGTTATCTAGTATAATGCAAGTTAAACAATTGTCGTTTTGAAAAAAAATATTGTCGTTTTTATGATTAAGTGATCAGTTGAGGCAAGCTTAGGTCATGGACAATAAAATAACTTTACACAAATTTTGAGCTATTTTCCTTCAATAACACAACTGTTCTTATATTATAATGATGATGGTTTGTTCTCTTATTTGATAGTGCTGCTACTATTATCTTGCTGTTAAATTATCAATTTTAACAGAATTTTTAATAGTTAATATAACATTCTACTTGGTGTTTGATGAAAGAAAACATAATCACTATTATCTAGAACAACTATGTAATCACATTGATGTGTTCGGGCTTCGGGCCAATAATGGGTTAGCTGACCCGATTTCTAAATGGGACCAAAACCGGCCCGGTTCTCGGTTCACTTTTATGGTAATTTCCGGTTTTCGGCTGGTTGAGTCCATCGTGTTGAGGCTCATGTTGTTTTATCATCCCGGTGTTATCACTCACTTTAAACGCAAGTGCTATTAGCGTTGCATTGTATGTTCATTTATCTCTTTTTAATGTATGTATTTAACTCTATGTTAGTTTTTACTAGTGATATTTTTATTGAATCAAAGATAGTGGACTATGATAGGAATATGGTTAATTTTTCAGTTAGAAAGGGTAATAAAAGAGTTCTGGAGTTTGATCATGTATAATTAATCTAAGTGTTGATATTATAAAGAAAACTGTCCCGGGTGTCATGTTTAGCTTGTGGACTAGTTGGTTTTAGGGAATTTGGAGTGTGTCTTGGGTTTGTTCCATAGCAGGGAGCTATGGCGAACATGATTAGATTAGTTGGTTGGATCACCATTTGAGCAGACTGTTGGGTAGGCTTGATGGGTCAGGGGAGGTCTGGCGTGGGCTGGTTACGGTTGTCGGAATATTAACTTTTCGATATTTAGGAATGCATTGAAAGAGTGTTGAGGTGAGCGGAAGTGATTAACTTTTTGTGATAGTTAAAGAGATGGCCACTTAATACTGCTTCCTTTTATGAAAAGGATGTAGGAAATCAGGGCTATACCAATTGAACAATGACAACATTTTATTCAAGTATAATTAAAAAGTTATGTATTTGATTTTAGTAGGCAATGAAGAACTACAGGTGGATTGTAATGCTCATGCTAGTTTAGGTGATTTGGTACTCATGACCATGTGTGCAATTATGTGTATGTAGTTTACATGAGTATCTTTTTCTATAATGCTGTTACATACTGGCATTAACATTTTTATATAAAGATATGCCATATGTGTTTTCTTAGATAGGTAGTTGCATTATGTGATAGTGATATATTGGCATCATATATGTTAAAAGGCCTTTCTCTAATAAAGATTGGCTTTTTTATAGTGTACAGTATTCTGATCTTGTTGTGGAACGATGACTACAAGTGCTGCCTCGCAGCCTGCAAGACCGTCTCCATCATCATCCTCATCATCATCCGCATCATCTGCAAATGAACGTAGGCCACCTCCCAGCTCAGGTAGAACAATTTGCTTCTTCAACCCTGTCATCAGTTGTTTTTTGGGGGGTTATTCTTTTGTATTGATACACATGTTTCTTTAATGTGGAAAACTAAATAAGCTGTAATTACATAATGTGATGAAATAATCATCTTCTAATACTCGTGTAGCAATATAACTTTTTAGGGTCCACTACAAGAACTGCAAGGGCATCAACTCCGAGCTCAGCTCCTTTACGATGGGATCGTGAAACAGTTCAGTTTTCTGTCAATGCTTGGTATGATCATTTATTCTGTAGATATGTATGTTAATGTCTTATTTTCTCATTATTAGTTACTACTCCCTGGCATATATAAAAGATAAAGATATCTAAACTAGTCTGTCATGGTTTCCGTAAGAAAGAAAACTGCAAGTTCAACACTAGGGAAATCATAGAGTTATCGAAGTAGATGCTATTATTATATTAGCAATTACCATGAGAACTTACAAAAAAATTTTCCTGCAGGTCTTAGTTATGGCTGTGCTTGCCATGCTCCCACTCATACCTAAAAGCCTTTCGAACAGGGCATATCGTCTCTCATTCATGGGCGCTGCTTGTTCGTCAGTGTATTCTCTCTACTCTCTTTATGGGGTAAAGATTTGGAAGATATATAATTTTCTTTCTATGGTTGTGATTTCTTGGTGTTTTTTTTACCCTTGCTTAAATTGTATATCACTGTTTGCAGAAACCAAGGGCATGGAATGTGCAAGAAGTGAAATTGTGGCTACAATCAATAAATGCAACCAAAGATTTTATCTATACAATTTACTACCTCGCCTTTGTTACTTCAAACCTTCACCTTACATGTTAGTAACACTTAGTCTGTTGATTACTTGTTACAGAGTATTAAATTTTCTTAGAATCTTATATCCAATATTATGTTTTTTTCAGTTGCTTTGTTGCCGGTTGTATGCCGATCCTTGGAACATTCCGCGAAATTTATCAGGCGTAAATTTAGTCGCTCTTCCTTGTACAGGTAAAGGCTCCCAACTCTCATTTTTTAGGTTAACTTTTGAACATATAGCAAGTCCTCATTTTTTTCATCCACATGGTGTACATTTTTATCGTTACGGTTTCGTTAAACTCTGTGATTGTTGCTCTACAAGAAATACTTGGAAGAGGCTTGTGTTTGGATGGAATCAAACTCAAGGATACTCCGCATCCTGTGTTCACAAGTTGAGATCGGGATTGGGTTCCTTTTGATCATCTCTCTGCTATCGTCAGTTGTCTTACTCAGCTTCCTCATCGCACTGATCTTGTAACTTAATATTTTTTCTATTCTTATAATCTATTCTTCTAAATTTTTGTACATGCAGGTCGCAGAGTAACATCATACAAACTTTCATGTACTCCAACAAGCAGGTTAGTAATTCATCTCAGCTCAATCAGACCCACCCTTTCATGTTCCCAGAAACCCAATCCGCTGTCCTTCCTAATCCCTCACCTTTCTTCTCCCCTAACCTCCTCTTATCCCCTCTCCCTACAAACTCATTCTTTCAAAACTTTGTCCTTAATAATGGTGATCAACCTGAATACATCCACCCATATTTGATCAGATCCTCTGCCTCGTCGCTCTCTATATCCTACCCGTCTTTATACTCCAACACCGCCTTCACATACCAAAGCTTTAACGCTGATTTCACCATCTCAGCCATAGATAACCCGGACCCAAATCAAACCCACGTCATATCTTCATTCAACGATCTAAGTGTCACGTTAGATTTCCCAAATTTGAGATTTTATCTTGTTAGAGGAAGCCCATTTTTAACATCTGAGGTCATGCAAAAGTAGGCACTTTCTATTTCAACTATTCATGCAATTTTGGATTGTATTCCAAATTCCTCAAAAACGAAGTATAAAATTAATCTAAATAACGGTCAAACATGGGTTTTATATTCTTCTACACCGATTGATTTGAGCTATGAAACTTCAAAGATCACTTCTTTACGATTTTTGGGTATCATTCGGATAGCAATCGTACCAAATTCAGATGTTAAACTTGAACCAATACTTGATAAGTTTAGTTCTTGTTATCCAATATCGGGAAGTGCTGACCTTAGTAAACCATTGTCTGTTGAGTACAAATGGGAAAAGAAAGGTTGGGGGATTTGTTAATGTTGGCAAACCCTCTACATCTTCAACAACTTGATAAGAGTTCTAGGAAAGTTCTTGATGACTTGAAATACAAAAGCATTGATGGTGAACTAGTAGGAGTTGTTGGTGATTCATGGCTTTTAAAAACAGACCCGGTTTCAATAACTTGGCATTCAATCAAAGGTGTGAAAGAAGAATCATACCCCGAAGTCATTCATGCTCTTATAAAAGATGTGGATGGTTTGGATTCGACTTCAATATCGACAACATCTTCATACTTTTATGGAAAATTGGTGGCGAGAGCAGCTAGGTCAGCTTTAATAGCGGAAGAAATTGGTTATCTTGATGTAATGCCCAAAATTAAAAAATACTTGGAGGAAACAATTAGTCCTTGGTTAGATGGAACCTTTAGTGGAAATGGATTTCTCTATGATAAAACATGGGGTGGAATTATAACAAAACAGGGGTCTCAAGATCCAGCTGCTGATTTCGGGTTTGGGTTATATAACGATCACCATTACCATATCGGTTACTTTATTTATGGGATCGCTGTTCTTGCAAATGTAGACCCCATTTGGGGAAGAAATTATAGACCTCAAGCTTATTCATTGATGGCAGATTTCATGACTTTGGATAAAAGTGAGAACACAAAGTATACTCCTTTAAGATGCTTCGATTTGTGGAAGTTACATTCATGGGCAGGAGGTTTGACAGAATTTGGGGATGGTAGGAATCAAGAAAGCACAAGTGAAGCAGTTAATGCATATTACTCAGCCGCGTTAATGGGGTTAGCATATGGTGATAAGCATCTTGTTTTAACTAGCTCATCGCTTTTAGCCATGGAAATTCATGCATCTCAAACATGGTGGCATGTTAAACAAGACGTCTCTCATTATACTCAAGATTTTATTAGTGAAAACCGATTGGTGGGAGTTTTATGGGCAAATAAACGTGACAGTGCGCTTTGGTTTGCTCCAGCGAAATCGAAGGAATGTAGGTTGGGGATTCAAGTGCTACCATTGTTGCCAGTCACTGAGGTTTTGTTTTCGGATGTCGGTTTTGTTAAGGAGCTTGTGGATTGGGCTTTGCCTGCACTAGGAAGGGAAGGTGTTGGTGAAGGATGGAAAGGATTTGTGTATGCATTGGAAGGGGTTTATGAGAAGGAAATTGCTCTTGATAAGATTAGAAGTTTAAAAGGGCATGATGATGGGAATTCTTTGAGCAATATGTGATGGTGGATTTATAGTCGATAAGAGCGAACAAGGTTATGAAATATAGAATATTAGTTTGATAACCGAATTTTGGGAGTATGTATAGCTTATCTATTTTTATTTTTTATTGTTTATGTTTATGTTAATGTTTTTGTGTGTTAGAAAAACACTTACGGAATATTAGTTACCAAAATGATATGTGAGTTGATGAGTTGATCTATCAATCGAAATTATGTACTCTAAAGTCTAAAACACACAATTTCTTTTGTTCTTACTATTTATTTATTAACAATATGTTTGGTAGAAAGGAATAAAATAACGATGAAATGAAATGAACGGGGTAATGAAATAAACATGGTAATTGAATGAGTCATTACTAATCCTTGTCATGTTTAGTTGTTATAACTAAATGGAATGGAATAAATAAAAGATAGTGGGTTAGTGGAGAAGTTAAAGGGTTATATTTGTAATTTAAATTTTTTCTTATAAAGCCATTATCATATATCATCTTTATATATAGGGATAAATTGGTCAATTGCATTACTCTTTATAATGGACTATTTATTTTCCATGTTCTAAACAAACATTTTTTTCTTGAAGGAATGCAATAGAGCTTTCTATTCTTGCCTTATCCTCGCATAACATACGTAACTTTTATTATTACTATTATTATTGAAAGGCAGTTTATTAATATTATTAAAAAGTAAAAACTATATTTTACGACAGTTTATTTTGTTCCTATTAGTTACTTTTTATCGAGAAGCAATATTATTGGTCTAGGCCTACAAAATATGAAAGCCTTCTTCTGTAACCAACATTTAGCTTTTTAAGTTTTTTAGCATTAAATTTTTTAGATTATCAATTTTTTCAGCATTTATTTGTTTTAGCCCTTAAAATTTTCTACCAAATTTTGTTGCCCGAATAGAGAATAACTAAATAGGTCTAAATGTTTATGTGATTAATTAAATTATGCTTAAAACCATGTATCATAATTTTGGGATAAATCAAAGTTAAAAATGACTTAATTAATGATACTGTTATTGCCCTAGGTATGACACACTTGCAAAAGGTATGACACTGTCAATTGGATGTTTCTAGAACAGAGCTTATACTGATTTAGTTTTCCTCATGTGATATGTAAGTGGATAATGCAATGTGTCACATCGACTAAGTTCTCTATCAACATAAATGGGGAGATTCAAGGCTACTTTAAAAGGGCTAGGGGGCTTAGGCAAGGGGACCCGATGTCACCATATTTGTTTACTCTTGTAATGGAAGTATTCAACCTTATGATGAAGACACAGATTAGAGAACAACATGGGTTTAAGTATCACTGGGGTCATAAGTAACTGGATATTATATATTTATGCTTTACTGATAATCTACTTGCAGTTTGTTATGGTAATGTGAGGTTTGCTCAGTGTATTAAATATGCTATTGATGAATTTAGTAGTTGTTCGGGGTTATATCCTAATGGTGGAAATAGCTAAATTTACTTTGGGAATGTAGAGATGAATCAAGTTAATTAACTTGTATGTGGATTGATGATTTGGCTAGTCTAATGGTATGCTTGAAGGGATTTGGTGTTATCTTTAAGGTGAATGTGTATTGAATATTAAATTATTAATACATCTTAGTAAGTGTATAAGGTTAGATGATAGTGTATAATATAGAATAAACTTTGTACATGGTGGGTATATTCACCATTGGTTGAGAACTGGTATACTTGTAAGTTGTGATTAATAAAATAAACGATATCGACCTATTTTAAAAAAACAAAAACAAAAGAAAAGTTAAAAATGAATTTTAATTTTAAACTTCAAAGAAGAGAGTTAATATTCATAATAATCTATACCCTATACTTTCTTATAAAATATATTTGTCCCTCTTATATTAAGCAAAAATAGCGCAAATGACAAAACACGTTTCATTTGTTATTTCTCAACTTACTTCTTAAGTGATGTCCAAAAACTAACTTTAATAAAATAATTTATTGTTTTTCATATCTGTAAGTTAGTGTATTTTTAATACTTTGCATAGATACTTTTTCTTTTTTGAAATTTTACATTTACTGAGTAAAAAATTGTAAATTCCCAATCTATTTATATCTCTAATCTACAGTAAAACCTCCATAAATTAAAAATGTTGGTATTGAGATATTTTATTAAATTATCGAGATATTATTATATCGATAAATTATCAAAATTATTAATTTAAACAGGTTCATGTATCACTTTCAAAATTTCTATATTTAATGTAGATTCACACATTAAATGAAACAAGAGTCCAAGACAAATTGCTTTTGACACGATAAAATTCGTTCAATGAATTCAACCGGCTCAAGTAATCTAAGCGATGTAAACTATGGAGAAGACATTCGTGAGCTTGAGAGCTTGATAACGGGTATGCATTATTAGCACATAACGGATGTGAATGAGTTGCGAGATTATCCTGGTGAAAATAATAAATGTTATGAGGTTCAAAGCATTGAAGAATCTGTGATGGATACTGTTCAAAATCTAATTGATGATGATACAGTAGTTTTGAAATCGATCACTCGGAAAGAAGCATTGTAAACGGCTAACAACTCTTCACAACTTTTTGTTGCGACAACGTCTCAACTCTTAAGTGCAATGTAGAAATTTAAAGATATATTCAACATAGATTTAAAGTTAAAAAAAATAAGTGACTATCGATTCATTTTTTACTAAACAAAATTAAAATTATAAAACATTTAAGGAATTAATAATTTATAGTTTTGATGAGACCTATATATTTACCTTGGGGTTTCTAAAAAGTTATTATTATATTATTTTATTGATTGGTGTCCAGTTTTGTACTGGTCTCAAGTTGTAATTGGACAAATTATTAATTTTGTCGACCTTATTAATTTATTAATTTAAAACGAGGGGAAATGTCTGCGCGTTGCGGCGGTGAGATGGTGGGGTGATAGGTCATAGGAGGTGATAAATCATAGAGTGTGATAATCAAATGCTTTAGCCGTACGTGATCCATCTCCGGATTTAAAAATTCGTATATCAAATGACATCTCTAATGAAAGAACATGAAATTTTAAGAACACATATACAAGTTTTATAATTTATCGATATACGGTTTTTGAGATAAAAGATTTTGAATGAATTAGAAGAATAAAATGATTTATGAAAGAGAGAGGTAAAATGAGTAGTTGAGATTTAAGAGTATTATAAGTATATTAAGTTAAAAAATTAGTGTTAAGGAAAATAGAAAAGTCAACAATTCCAGGCGAACGCCCACCTACCAAATAGCTATGCTAATCCATCATTAAGAAAAAAAAAACAGAACAAAAGAATCTGAATAGGATCGGCGGCGACATCAACAAAAGCAACCACATCAGAAAACCCACTTGAACAAAAAAAAAAAGAAAAAACAGAGAGATGGGGGAAGAACAAGAAGATGGAGGACAGAAACTGAAGAAGATAGCAGCGGAAGCATATGACTATGAAAACGATCCGAGGTGGTCGGATTATTGGTCCAATGTTCTCATCCCTCCTCACATGGCTTCTCGCTCCGATGTTATCACTCACTTTAAACGCAAATTCTATCAGCGTTACATTGTATGTTCTTTTTTCTCTCTTTTAATATATGTATCTTTTAATATTTATTCTTAGTCGATTTTTTTTATGGTATTTATCATGTTTATGTAGCTAAGTTTTGGATAGAAAAGGGTAAAAAATAGAGGTTTTGGAGTTTGATGATGTAGAATTAATTGTCAAGTTTTGAAATTTTAAAGAGTAAGTGTATCGGGTGTCTTTCTTTTAGCTTGTGGACTAGTTAGTTCTAGAGAATTTGGAGAGTTTTTCGGGTTTGATTCGATCACGGAGCTGAAAAGGAGCATGATTAGATTAGTTGGTTGGATCACCATTTGAGTAGATGGCCGGGTAGGCCTTTCTTTAACATGATAGGCTGGTTTGGGTTGTCAGAATATAAACTTTTTGATGTTTAGAAGTGCATTCAAAGTTTGTTGAGGTGCGTGGAAGAGTTTAATTTTTTGTGATAAATTAGGGCTATACCAATCAATGACAATTGGTAGCTGATTTAGTCAGTTATGAATAAAAAGTTAATGTCTTTGATGTTTTAGGCAATGAAGAATGAAGAATATCGGGGTGTAATGCTCATGCTAGTTTTGGTTGTTTGGTACTAATTCTCATGTGTTCATATATGTGTATGTAGTTTATATGAGTATCTTTTTCTATAACACTGTTACACACTTGCAACAACATTTTCGAAAAATGATACGCCATTTGTGTTTTCTTAGATTGGTAGTTGCACTATGTGATGGTGATACATTAGCATCGTACACATAATGTTATAGGAACTTTCTCTGATAAAGATTGGTTTTTTCTTTGTGTACAGGATCGTGATCTTATCGTGGAACCGATGACAACAAGCACTACCTCGCAGACTGCAAGATCGTCTCCATCATCATCCACATCATCTGCAAGTGAACGTAGGCCACCTCCCAGCTCAGGTAGATTAGTTTGCTTCTTCATCTCTATCATTCTGCTGTTTTTTGGGGGCTGACTTTTGTATTGATACACATATTTCTCGAATGCAGAAAGTTTAATAAATTTCAATTTTAATAGCATTATGCGATGAAGTGAAAATCTGTTTATGCTTGTGTAATTTGTTTAATAAACCTTTGTAGGGTCCACTACAAGAGCAGCAGGGGCATCAACTCCGAGTTCAGCTCCTTTACGTTGGGATCGCCAAACCATTCAGTTTTCTGTCAATGCTTGGGTATGAATATTTTCCTGTAGTGTCGTATGTCAATTTCACGTTTTCTCATTATCAGATACTACTCTCTGAAATAAATAAATAATAAAGATCTCTAAACTTGTCTGTCATGGTTTCGTGGTTCTTATAAGAAAGAATAAGTACAAGTTAAACACTCGGGAAACCATGTAGTGTCGTATGTCAATTTCACGTTTTCTCATTATCAGATACTACTCTCTGAAATAAATAAATAATAAAGATCTCTAAACTTGTCTGTCATGGTTTCGTGGTTCTTATAAGAAAGAATAAGTACAAGTTAAACACTCGGGAAACCATGAAGTTAGTATATCCAGTAAATTGGTTTTAAGTCTTTAAGATACATGAAGACACCAACAATGGATGAAAATGTTGGGTGAGATAGTACTTCTCTTGTAGAATTAATTAATGGTACAATAGTATGTTGATCTCATTGATACATGTAAAGCATATCATCTGCTACCCACCCATTTAATTTTGAGACGATGCTTTTGAATTGAAGGGGGGGAATCCCAACCCTTGGGTTTACCATTGAGAAATCTCAGCCCTTAGGATCACCTAAATGTAGGTATAACCAAACAGGTTTCCATACACAGTACACACAGGAAAAAACAAAACCTAAACCCTTTTTCTTCTTTCTATACTCTTTAACCTTGCTATCCCCTCCATTCATCCACTTCTTCTTTTAGATACTGTCGTATTGCTCATGTATAAGTATGTTAAGATGATAATAGTCATTGTGGATAGACCATAAGTAGAAATGAAAGGATTTCATGCATGTAATGCATTTTTTTTCCCCTAAGCATGGTTCTGATTCCATCTTTTGTGTGCCATGAGTCCACGGGGTTTTTTGCAAGTCCTTCCTCCACATAAAGCGGGTAACTCTCTTATGAAGGCAGATGTGGCACCTAGAAATTACTTGCACCTAGTGAGATTTGAACCATGGACCTCTATAAGTGTTTAGACATATTAATGTAAAGTTGTAAAACATAATATAAACAACTCGCATTGCTAGCTTTATGTTACAGAAGTAGACACTATCAATAAGTTGGCACTTACTATGAGAGCTGACATAATCCTTTTTTTTGCAGGTCCTAGTTGTGGCTGTGCTTGCCATGTTTCCACTCATACCTAAAAGCCTTTCTAATAGGGCATATCGTCTCTCATTTATGGGCACTGCTTGTTCGTCACTGTATTCTCTCTACTCTCTTTATGGGGTAAAGATTTGGAAGTTATATAATTTTCTTTCTGTGGTTGTGATTTCTTGGTGTTCCTACCCTTGCTAAAATTGTATCTCACTGTTAGCAGAAACCAAGGGCATGGAATATGCCAGAAGTGCAATTGTGGCTACAATCAATAATTGCAACTAAAGATTTTATCTATACAATTTACTGCCTGACCTTTGTCACCTCAAACCTTCGCCTTACATGTTAGTAACACTCAGTCTGTTGATTACTTATTATTAAATTTTCTTAGTTTCATATATCCAATATTGAGTTCTTTTTCAGTTGCTTTGCTGCCGGTTGTATGCCGATCCTTGGAACATACGGCAAAATTCACCAGGCGTAATTTTAGTCGTTCTTCCTTGTACAGGTAAAGGGCTCCCAACTCTTATTTTTTTGGGTTTTTTGAACTTATAGCAAGTCCTAAATTAGTTTTGGTTTTTTATCCACATGGTATATTTTTTTGTCATTATGTTTTTGTGTGTCATCACTAACTCTTTGTGATTGTTACTCTACAGGAAATACTTGGAAGAGGCTTGTGTCTGGGTAGAATCGAACTCAACGACACTCAGCATACTGTCTTCACAAGCTGAGATCGGGATTGGATTCCTTTTGATCATCTCTCTGCTATCGTCAGTAGTCTTACCCAGCTTCCACATTGCACTAGTCTTTGCTTCTTAAATTTTATTCTTATTAACTGCTCTTCTAAATTTGCACATGCAGGTCGCAGCGTAACATCATACAAACTTTCATGTATTGGCAGGTTAGTAATTTATCTCAAGTCTCAAGTTTGTGTAGTATAACTTTTGAATAAGGGCAGAAGTATAGTCAATTTTGTTGAGTTAACTATTTGAGTGTCTGGGTGAAAAAGAAAGAATTGCTCATTTTACACTGAAATTGGCACTTTTTTTAAGTAACAATGCCAGGTGTTTTTTTTTTTTTTTTTTTTGTTAGTGCTCAAAAGAATGTGCCGGGTCGAATATATGCAATTTTTAACTCCCTCTAAAATTAGAACAAATGTTTGTTCAAAATATATCTGTTATTGATTCATTGTTATGATATTAGTTAATTTCTTTTTAAAATGAGCTTGCTAACTTCCATTTGCTGCTTTAACCCTTTAGTTTAAAGTGACATGAGCTTAATTTGGTAAGTTGACAATATACGAAAGGGGCATAAGACATTAATGAAAGCGAGTGCTCCTTTCATCCTTTTTAGTCTGCTTTTGGTTATACCCCAAAACAAACAATATCCACCCTGTTGGATATTATCCGAGGCATTCTGAGCCTTTTAGAATGAAAAAACAGTTTAGTGGCAGATCGACAACACCTTTTTCTTTCTGTTGTCCTAGTGATATATATCCTTTTCTTAATTTTTTGTAAATGGCAATTCTATAACCTTTGACACATGTCTTGCGTATTTACTCTCTCCTTGTATCCATTAATGACTTTGCCATGTCTCCTCATCCCCATGTTACACATCTTTAGGTACACATATTAGACATGCCAATCATCTTTCTTTTTCCTCATCAGATCTCATTAAATCTCAGTTTCTCATATAATTCAAAATGCAAGCTTCTTAAATTGTTGATGGATGAAGGATGATAAAATTTGATAACTTGACTTCTTGTAGATACCATGTAAATAGCCAGTTTTGGTAGTTTCACCTATGGATAATGCTAAGCGCTGGTTTGTTAGTTCTACATTTGGGTGAAAATTATAAGATCTAATCTGATTGTTCTTGCGTCTCAAATACACCCAGGGCATGCCTTATTGGCATCTGCTGTACTACTCCACTGGCACTCATTATCATATGGTCCTGCACTTTGTAGAATTTAGATGTATCTTGGAAACTTAATAAAGTTTGTGTGACTTCCATGTGTATTCATAGTGTTATTGTATCTAGAAGACTCCTACAGTAATAAGGGTAAATCTGAAGGAACCCCTTAATCCCTTGTAGCGCATTGGCACCTACACAATCACACTGCAAGGTGTTAGTGTACCGAGGTAAGTCCACTTGGTGGATACCACCAAATGGAGTCGATTAAATCCGGTCCGAGACGAGGATAGAACCTGAGCCAATTTTTTGTTAGGCTCTCTCCACAATGTGGCCCCACATAAGCAGTGGCAGGTGGCCACTTGATCTATGACCAAGTGGTTAATTCTTACTGTAATAGTAGACATTCCTATAGGTAAAAGATGTTTTTACCATTTTTAACAATCCACAAACCCAACAAATAATCTACGACGTATTTTTACTCTGTCTTTACAAGCATTTCTGGCTCTAGTCCCTTATTTAGTCATCCAGACTTGCTATTTACAGAGCTTGTCTGGTGCCAAGACTGCACCGGTGGTTAATGCAAAATTAACAACCACATGACAAGTTTCTTATTTTATTTGGAATCTAAAGTGTTGTTAAGAACTATGAAAATCTGACTTTACCCTTTAGGTGGTGTTTGGTTCATGGAATTCTTAGGAATTCCATGGAATTGGAATTCAAATTCCTTCCGTTACATTGTTTGGTTAATTAAAGTGATGGAATTGGAATTAGAACTTTTCCTACAAATTCCTTGATATAGAGAATTCATAAATCCTTCCATGTATCCATGGAATGTATACAATTCCATTGGAATTGAAACACATTGACCAAAAAACCCCACAAAAAATCCAAACCTATATCCTCCTCTGCATATCTGTTGCAACCATGCTCGTTGGTGTACCCCCACCTCATCCCCAACCACCACCACCACCACAATCTCATCGTCGCCTTATCATCCACCACAACTAATTAGAATTGACATTGCAGCCACCGTCACTGATCTTACCGTCACCTAGTCATTAACCTTCGTATCGCCATGGTAGCCACCCAGTAACTTCCATATCTCCATGGCAACCACCATCTAAAACCATGGCAGCCACCTCCTACCGTCATGGCAGTAAAACCCACCGCTATGGAACCGCCGTCGGTGATAAGATTTAGATCAATCAACAACCTTGTTGTTGAAAATGATAGGGTTTCAATCAATTGATTTCGAAGATAATACAGTAGTTAAAATAGAAGAATAAAAAATTGTGAGTTTTGTGTAGATCGAAAGACAAAGAAGATGATGCTTGATGGTGATGATACTGTGAAAAGAAAAAGACATAAGGATATGACTAGATCTTACAATGTGTGGTTGATGTGTTTGTTTCTTATACATGTTAAATTATTATTATTATTATTATAATTATTATTATTATTATGTGTATAAAAGTGAAATATAAATTGAATCAAAGGTTAATTTTGTCTTTTAACATAGTATATATGTGAATTCCATTAACTGATTCCGTTAAATTCTGTCAACCAAACACAAAACAAATTTTTAAACTTTCAGATTCCAATTCCTTTCATAGATTCCAATTCCTTCAAAAACATTCTGTGAACCAAACTGCCCCTTAGCATCTCTGGAAGTTTATTACTCCGTATTACTTTATCTCTATAAACTCGGCTCTCTGTATCAACTTTCAGTGATTTATGTGAAATTAACCCGTTGAAATAATTCATTATTGCAATTTTGTAACTGATTCTTTTTGTGGCAGCTGTTGAAGCTCATGTATCAGGCACCTGTTACTGCTGGTTACCATCAAAGCGTGTGGTCTAAAATTGGAAGGACAGTTAACCCCCTTATATATCAGTATGCACCATTTCTAAACACTCCCATCTCTGCTATACAACGGTGGTGGTTTAGGTAAACAATAGCATTTGCATGGGAAGTAACAGAGGAGAATAAGGATCAATATAGAACAATAATATTATGTAATGTAGCTAAGTTGAATCGTGTTCACTGATGGGGAGTTTTTACATGGTCTCATTTCTGGCTTTGCACAATTCCAAAGTCATAAGTTGAATATGTTATGTGATGGATAAGTTTTATTGTAGTTGTTAGACTTAGACCCAAGTTTTAGTAATTCACATTTTGGTTTTGGTTGGATTTATAAAGGCGAAACGTTTTATAAAACTTAGTATCCAAATTGCGCATCGTACTTAACATATTTGTATGCAACAATCTTGTTTTTCTTTTTAAGGCTATGTACGTTTTATTGTTTATGTTCTGTTCTACAAGCCGAAGTACACTGTATGTAGTTCTCGTGAATTATCTAAGAAACTATTCCATCCTTTTGAAATTATATCTAGCGTAAGTTGCGTGGATCGTCCTTGTGTTTTTTTTTTTTTTTTTTTTTTAAATTTCTTATTATGAACCCTTCATTTCAAGAATTACAGTATAATTTTTTTTACGTATGCCCTTCAACGGGTTTAGTCAAAATGCATTTATTATTTATTTACTTTTTCATTAATCTTCAATTTCTACGTAATTTTCAATGCTTTTCTATGCTCAAGCAATAAGGCTCATTTTATTCTATTTTTGTCGATTGTCATCTCAATTCATCATATGATTAACTTTCAGGATTCAATGGATTGATTCAATTAAGGGGGTGTTCATGGAATTTGTTGGAATTGATAGGAATTGGAATTTAAATTCCATTCCTTTCCATTGTTTGGTTGGTGAACATATGGAATTGGAATCTTAAATTTTCCATCAAATTCCTCAAATGATGGAATTCACAATTTCTTTCACAAATCTTTTCCATGGAATTCATCTATTTTTATCAATACACTCTTTCAAAAGTAGACACCAAGAAGCTAGTAAAAATTTTTTCAATTCTGGAATCTGATTTGAAGTCTTGCAATATCTTAACCTTTATCACCATCCACCACGCCCTCTCTTGCTTATGATATTTCGCCGCCGGTATTATGAGATCTCACTGTCGCCCCGATCCAAACTCCATATGGGTTGTTTTTAAAAAAATTCTAGTTTGTTTTATGGGGAAAATGAGATCTTGTAACTTTGTCAGATAATCCAACTGATGAAGTCATGGTATATGTCGAATAAAAAAAGAAAGTTGCAGTTGAATAACAAAATAAAGTTGCATGTAAAGACTGAAAAAGGTAAAAACTGAAATGTTGGCTTTTGTGAAGATGAAGAAACACTTTTATAAAATATGTTAGATGAGATGGTCATTTGATTGTATATCTATCCATCTATATATTATTATAAGATACTATCATTATTATTATTTATTCATATTATTATTGTTATACTATTATTATTACTACTAATTTATTAAAGATGTATATGTATAAAAAAAATTCTTATAAAAATATAGTAAAGGGTAATTTCATCATTTGCTATAGTTTTTATTTGAATTCATTTGAGTGAATTCCATTAAATTCCGTCAACCAAACACTTGTCATATTTTAAAACTTCCAGATTCCAATTCCTTTAACGCATTCCAATTCTTTCAAAAACATTATGTGAACCAAACAGCCTCTAAAGGGTTTATTAGAAAACGAAGTTAGTTTGCTTAAAAAGGTGAAGTTAGTTTGGATAATTAAAACAATAGGTGCTTAATAATAATAATACCATCTCAGTTGGTTGAGTCGGTATTTTTACGCGTCAAAAAGGGGGTCGATCCTTGTTACCTCTAGAGAAGGCTTTTTGATGTGGCTTTTTCTTGGATATGTATCTAACATTGGATGTGACATACCTTTTTTTTTTTGAAAATTAACTTTTATTAACACGGCTGAACCAACAAAGTGGTTTGACAAACTATACAACCTTGTTAGTACAAAGCAAAATTACACCAACTTTCCCTAACTAATCGTACAATGTTTTTTTCTATTTCTATACCAAAGGAAGTCTAATGACCGTATGTCTTAAAAAATCTTTTCCGTATTGGCCCCGCCGTTGTTAAATCTCCTACCGTTCTGTGTTTTCCAAAGACACCAACAAGCAACGAAGACAATACAATTAATGGTTGCTTTCTCCATCTTTCCCATACTCCCAGGTTGGTAACAACGAAATAGATCTTTGACCGAAAACAAATAGATAGGGGGTATTTTACACCAAATGCTAATTCTTTGCCAAATCTGTGTCGCCACTGTGCATGAGCAGAACAGATGCTCATTAGTTTCCTCTTGCTGGTCACAAAGGCTGTACATGCCCGCGTCGAAATAACAGTTCCTTTTTTACACTTAATCGGTACCCACTTAGAGCAGTTGAAAGTGAAACGATCCTTGTAATCTCCATCTCATCTCAAAAATTCCTTGCCAGCCTTCACATTGAAACCGTTTTTTGACCCACCAGTCCATTCCCAACGATCCCTATTTTCGTTTACCCCACTCCCCTCCAATAATGAAGTTAGTCTAAAACGTCCCCAGCTTCACCACTTATTAACCCGCGACCTTCCTCATCTATACTATATTATAAAACAGATTTTCCCTAGATTTTCAACATTAAACTTAAAATTTTCAATATTGATTTTAAGTACTTTTCTAAAATAACCCTCCTATCTATTCTATATTTATCTAAAATAACTATAATACCCTTTTTCTCTCCTCAAATCTCAACCAATCATCTTTTTTTTCTCTCCTCTATAAATCATTTATTCTTCCAATTCATTCAAAATCTTTTATCTCAAAAACTGTACATCGATAAATTATAAAAATTGTATGGGTGTTCTTAAAATTTCAAGCTCTTTCATTAGAGATGTCATTCGATAAACTTTCGACAAATTTTTAAATCCGAGGGCGGAACCCGTATGGCCAAGGCATTTGACTATCATACTCTATGACATATCAATTCCTATAACCTATCATACTCTATGACCTAGGTATCACCTTACTATCTCACCGCTAAAACGCACGAATACTTGCTCTCGTCATCAAATAATACAAATTCGCCATTGTCAAAACAGGATGTGACATACCTGATTGATAGAACCAACTATATGTATTGGTGTAGGCCTCGCCTTTGTCATTCTAACAATTGTTCACAATGCATATTTCTTTCGTTTCGAGCACGAACTGGACATATGAAGGAAAAATAACTACTTGGAAAAAATTTACAAATCTGTAAAACAAACCGTAAATTACACCTAAATGAGTCCAAATATATACAGTATAATTTTTTTTTTTGGCGGCTTGATCATTGGGTTATAATCTCAATCGTACGGTCAGGAATTGTTTACAATTAATTAACCCTACACCACCCAAGTGATTGATTAACGTTGACACCAAAGTGACCCAATTCCAATTCTTTTTAGCTCACATCGTTTACAATTACTAGTCATTGTTTCCTCTTTATTAATAACATAAAGAATCCAATCAAAGATCTCTGCCAATTTCCATCTATCTTTTTTGAGGTAAAAATCTCTAAAACCCCTCTTTCATTTTCTTATTCAATTTATATAAATATAAATATAAATAAATGTGCTCATTATGGTTTAATAATTAGTTGTCTTTCCACCTCCGTGATTTCAGTGTAATTGATTAAATATTACAACCCTAATCTTTAATTTTGTGTTTAATTGCATGTATCCTATACATACTGTGTATCTATAGATTGTTTTTTATCTTTATTTTATTGATTCTTGTTGTAAAGGAGAATTAAGGTATAACCACTTTTTATTTTACAAGTGCATTTGCGAGTACTCTGTGATTGAAAATAAATTATAAATCGATGATTGATAGCAGTTAGAGTGTGATAATTAGGAGCAATGACTATGCTATATGCACAGGATACATACTATGTCGGTAAATCGTTAGTCGTAAATATTAAAGTTTGAAACTTGAACCATCTTTATGGAGTATTTGACTGTAGTTTGAGGCTGTTTGTACTTTGTAGTTTTTACAACTTAGGCTGCTTTAGGAATATAGTTGACCATAGCTGATATGACTGACAGGTGACTCATACCTTTGAATAAACTGGTGAGTATCCATGACTTGCAATGTCAATGAACAAGCTACAGCATTGTAAACTTGTACACCAAAGACAGTTCTAGATATGATCTCAAATACTTTATGTAGCATGTTTTCAATGCATTAGGATTTGGCATAGTTTCTGTGGATGAGGGGTCACCTCATATTAATATTCATCTAGCTTTGGAAAGTCTACTGGTAGTTATAGTACAAGATATGGTGTTATAAACCGTTTCTGGTTCAACATCTGACTCCATATTTGGTATATATGCTTTTCTACAGTTTATACATGATGTGTGATGTCATCATTATATGGTTGGTATGTTAATTAGAAGTTTATGGTGAGGTCTCCCTCATGTCCTTTAAGAGAACCCCTGTTCACTACTTCACTGATGAATTTATTGCAGGGCGATTGACTTGGACTTTGTGATTTAACTTGTACACCTGATTATATGGAGGATGCCCTTGATTTAAGTAAGGATGGTGCAGACTCCATTGAACTTCCAACATCTAATGGTCCTGGTGGTGAAAATGAGAATGTAAACAATCATAATACTACTAACCAGGAACCTAGTGATTGTGAGGTCAAAGAAGCCCAGTTGAATGGGGAGATCGCGGTGACTAATCAATCCGGACATGCTTCAGCTGTTAGTTTGACTGCAATGCAAGTTAGTGTTGAAGTAAGTTCTACAATTATGGAAACTAAAGTTTCAGAATTTGCTGAAAATGGTTCCACAGTTCAAGATGGAATTCATCAGATAAATGGAAGTCCTATCACCAATAGTGAGATAGATGGTATATCTTACTTTATTTTTTACATTTTTATGCTTGAACTTTAGTTGGTAACTCATAGTTACTACTGTATATTTTTTCCTTCTATGATCCATAAATGCATTAACTTAATTTATGCAAGCAAAGACCTAATTATCTGCTCTGTTTGTGTTTTCTTGACTGATTTAGCAACCTTTAACTGCAGTATGTTAGTAAGTTTCCTAATATGTTTGCCCTTGACATGCTAGCTGTATCTGGTATTAAGAGACCCCGAAAATCTGTTGATGAACAGCAAGCTTCAGTCCATGTCACTTATAATTCAATTACAAGGTATAAAGGAAACCATTATTGTTCAATGCTCTCTATTGTTCCTTTTTAGATATCCAGTTTCTAGTTCCGAGATATATATTAGTGCTGTCAACTTCCGGAAAGTTCTATGGTATTCCGTCTTTTGCAATATTTTTGGTCCACCAGTCTTCTACCCGTGGGCATAATTCCTTTTCCATCATTTTCTTTGAGGTTGTTTTAGGTGAACCGGGCATCTAAGTAGGTATATAGGAAGTAAAACTAGCTGAACAGATGTTATATCTGTGTATATATGGACTGGTTCCCTTCCTATTGATATAGCCTGTCAAGAGGATTATGGTTGAAAGTTTTTCTGTATAAACTCTAACCTGACAACATATGTTCATCAGAGAGAGTAAACGGAAGCTTGAAGAGTTTTTACAGAAGTGGTCGGAATGGCATGCTCGACATCCTTCAAAGGTTAATTTGGCTTGTTTGATGTATGTTAAATTTGCCTACAAATATGTTTGAGGTTTACTTGTCATTTTGAAACGTATGATATGTGTCAGTCGTTAGTATTTTATTTACTTGAACTGATGAACCTTATAGAGTTTATTTCCATTGTTGGTAGTTTGCTTAAATCTTATAATCCACTATGATTTGATGTTTCTCAAGTTTTTGAATTTCTGTACTGTTCAGGATCCAGAGGTTGAGCTAGAATCTGGTGAAGGCACCTATTTTCCAGCTCTTACTGTTGGTCCGGACAAACCTTCTTCAGTGGTATAGTTAATTTTGTTCTGGTCATTCACTTGTAGACAACCCAAATCTGAATTACTATTATGGGTACAATGTTGTCAGACCGTAGTATGTGCTACTAATTTTTTGTTTAGTTATTGACTACTTTTCATGGTTAAAGTTAGAGGTGGCTAAATGGTTGGATCAGATGGGTTGGGGAATAGGTAAAATTTGTTACTATTTTAGTATGGTTGAGGTTGGGATGACCAACAATCATTTCTTCTTTGATATAGTTTTTGATAAATGAATAATGAAGTGATCACAAAAACTGTATTATGTCGTATTAATCCCAGACCTTGAAATAAACGATGTTAGAAGGTTGTATCTATTGAAACTATATTTTGGCGGACTTTAAACCCATATCAAATATTTAGTTCATGACATATTATTTAGAGGTAAGGGGTAACCAAATTGGCCCATTTATAAGTATGTGGTTCAAAATTGCTTTAAAGCTCTTTGCATCTCTGCTTGCCTTCTGGACTTGCATATCTCACAAAATTGATAAAAAAAAATTTTGTTTTGTTTTGTGTAGTCATTCTGGATTGATGGCCAACCTAGGAATTTACAGAACAAAGAAATTATGGCGTTGGATAACAGTTCAATCCCACTCTATGATCGTGGATATTCTTTTGGCTTAACATCGACAGATGGTTCGAGTAACCTGGATGGGTAAGGACTGGTTCTGGTGCATATATCTTTTGATGCTTTGTTTTTAAATTATATCAGGCTATTGTTTATTAGCCTGGTAGGTATGTTCCCAGTACTATAATTCACAATTGAGTCTGCTGCATTATGCATTTATATGGTCTCTATTTTTTCACCAATGTTTCATTTTCCCTGTGATTAGAGGTTTGGAACTAGTGGATGGTGCTCGCTGCTTCAATTGTGGCTCATACAACCATGCGCTTAAGGAATGCCCAAAGCCTCGTGATAATGCAGCTGTTAATAACGCTCGTAAAGAACACAAGACTAAGCGTAATCAGAATGCAATGTCTCGAAACCCGACGCGATACTATCAAGACACTCCTGGGGGCAAGTTTGATGGTTTAAGGCCAGGTGTGCTAGATTCTGAAACAAAAAAACTTCTGGGCCTTGGGGTAAGAATTCTGTTACTCTCTTGACATTGTTGTATGTGCAAACTAAAGTACCAATTTGATATTATACAAAGCTTATAATATTGTTTATAGTTTTTCTCAAAGTTGCATCCTTTTCATATATTAGTTGTATAATAGTATCTATTTACGTGTGTTAATTAGGAGCTCGATCCACCTCCATGGCTTAACAGAATGCGAGAGATTGGTTACCCACCCGGATACCTAGGTAACTGAATTGTTCAGGCATTTTCTGTTTGATTTATGATTCTTTGTGACGATAGAAAACAGTTGATCTTTACCTAGTTTGTTAAACTGCAGATGCAGAAGATGAGGATGAACCATCTGGGATTGAAATAATTGGTGACGAGGTGGTGGTGGTGGTTAAGCAAGAAACAGAGGATGGTGAAATCCTTGATATGGATATCTCCCCTCCTCATGCTGCATCCGAGCCACCTAAACCCGAACTACCCAAGAAAATGAGCGTTCAGTTTCCAGGAGTGAATGCCCCAATTCCAGATAATGCTGATGAATGGCGATGGGGAGCAAGGGCTTGGAAGTTTGATTTACCTAGAAATAGATCATCTGACCATAGATCTTATAATTCAATAGAACGTTCAAGTAGATCTAATTATCATGAAGAAAGGTGGAATCGGGACTATAGAGATGACGGGCCACCTGGAGTTGAACCTGTTAGCGGTTCCTTGCCATCTAGCTTTTCACCCAGGTACCCTGCATATGATTCTAGAGGCTCAAGTTATGGCAGGTCTCTGCATGATAGAGACAGACGGAGCCCTTTGATTCGTGAAACAAGTTCGAGCCATGATGATGACCGTTGGAACCCTTACTCGTCAGACTATTTGTCTCACCGTAATGAGCGACATGAAGACCGCCATCGTCGTAGTTGGAGGTAACTCTAAAATTGACATGGGGATTTTTCTTTAGGGGCAGAAAAGCATGGAGTGTACATGTGGTAGACATCAGTTCGTTAGGAAAGGCGCTTATGCTTTTATTAGTTTAGCCTCAGTCCAAGTTTTTTTTTTTTTTGTAAGGCAGTAGCCTGACCAGTCCAAGTATATCTGACAATCCAAGACTCTGATAACTACAACCATACCCTTTGATTATTGTTCTTGTCGAACTTGCATTGTATTTGTTGTAAGTTGTAACTTATAGCCCTTCAAGTTTTAATATGTTGTACACCGCTATCTTACGGGATTTGCTTACTTGGACCTCTTTATTACTAACATTTAAGGTTATCATAGTCGCAATCTTGATCATAAGATTGTGGCTCAACAACCAAAACTGTGTCAGATTGTGATAGGATCGCTAAGTACACAAAAACTGACCTGACAATGTTGTGTTTTTCGAATCGCAAGATCAGCTAGCGATCTGATCTTACAAACAACCCAGCTAACATTGTGCTAGTTGCATTCAGATGTTCCCAAAACTGTATTTTCTGAACCCGTGAAAGTAATATGGCTGTCTTAAATGTGACAAGTATAGTAGAACTCCATCTGGTTTAGTTGTTTGTCGTAGGCTTAACCATATTAAAGGGAGTATTTCTTAAAATGGAAGGTTTGTACCAGAAAAAAATAAAAGGGCCCCAAATCATTACGAACTTAAAAAAAATGTAGCGCACCTTTAAAGATAGGTACAAATTGTACAAATCATTGCTTTGTAAACCTTCTATTCAAGAAAATAACCTTTTGTTACGGCTTTACTGTTTTTCCAATCTACTATAGAGTATAGAGCCAAGAAAGAGTGAAAAGTATAAAAACGAAAACTAACATTTTGCTGGCCTTTCCTACATGGAGTTTTTGTAAAACTTGATTAAGGAGTTCTGTTAATTTTAAGTATGCTGTCCTTTCTATAGCGCCTAACTCTCGCACATCTTATGCTACGCAAACACTTTGGAGGTATATCAATCAGCTAAGCGGAGGTTAGTTTTCATAGCTTATATTGATTTATTATATAAACTACAAAATATAATTTATCGTTCATTTGAGCTTTAATTTTCCTTAAACTTTTAAATAATTGTCATGCACAGTTATTCGTTTATCAGTGTCTCAGACGTTGCCGATGATGTACAATGGACTGTTTTACTCTTCAAGATGGTGTTTTTGGGAGTCAGAATAACTCGTCATAAGTTAAACGTGGATGAACAGTAAACAAATAACCTTACTGGAAAATCCTACAAAACACAAAGGGTATTTGATATATTTTTATTTATTCATCCATCTTCTAGTAATATAGGGCTTCTAGTTTTGAGTGTATTTTGTTGAATTAAAACCATACCCTGTAGCCCCATCAATCTTCACATCATCTGATCTCATCAATATTTGGACACACTCAAACACTTTAATTTGTAAAACTTATAAATGATTAATAATATATATTGGGATATTATTATTTTTATCCTAAAAGCAGCTTCTTATCTCAAGTATAAGTAAGGTACGTTTTCTACAATTCACCTCCGATCCCCAAAGATAGCTAAAATGAGACAAACTCTTTAAAGTATTATGACTAAATAAGTCATAAAAGATTAAAAAAAAATAGTAATTATACACATTGTCACATAAGCACGGAAAACTATAGTTTAAATAAAATGTCATGCCATCATGTAATAGCTATGTTAGCCAAACCGCTAGTCATGTCAGCGAGTTCACGGACCCTTTTTAATTTTTCATCATAAAACGATTGTAAAAGTAATTTGTTTTTAGAGACTAGTAAAAGTAGTGTCGGACAAGGGCAAAAAATTTTTTTTTGATGCTCCACGGATATTTCTTTCTTATTTGACAACTGACGAGGGTTGGCTGCAATCATAGTCAGGCCGGGCTAATTGTTTTTGTTACTTAATTGATGATTCCTAACTAAAGTTGTTTATCCACTAGCTAATTATACAAAAAGAATAAAAGTATATAGTTTGTTGGATCTAGCTATATGTTTGACAATATGTATGTGTTACTCATGTAATGTCTACATCAATTGATGTTCCTGATTACAAGATAGAGTGAAAATTTCAACAACTAAAAACCACTACTACTGAGTTGAAAAGATTTAATTTGCTAGCTAGGTTAATTATGATGTACTTTTATATTCTGTCTTCTTGATATATTGTCTCACCACACGTTAACTTGTGGTTAATGATCCAAAAGCAAAACCGTTTTATCATACATAAAATATATATGTATAACATAGCTTTGTTATACAGGTATGTGATATATTATTATATATGTTGTATTTGAAATTTTTTTTGTATAAATTAAGATTACCTTCTTCAACTTGTGCGATTTATATTACACATATCCATACATTGTATATATACTTTTTGATATAAAGGCTTGACTATATATATAATACGTAGTATATGTATTAATTAATTTCCTCGCATACTGTGTATAAATTAGTTGTAATTTTACCATATAATTTAGGGAGTGAACTTTTGATATAATAAATAACATTTTTTTATGCCTATTCATGACAGCCTTAGATATATATTGTCATAGATAAAAAAAAAATCTTTGTAACATTTTTTATCATGTAAAATGATATAGTTTGACTACTTTTTAAGTTTTTTTCTTTTCAATGTGATCGTAGACGAATTGATTAAATTCTAAATGTATTTTTTATAAATATAATATAATACAAAATCAGTCAAAGTCAAAAGTTAAAACTTGAAAAGTCATCAATGATATTTAAAATGAGAGTGAAAAAGTAGAATATTTCTTTCTAATCATCATTTCTCAATGAACATAATCGGTTGGATCCAAAAGTCATTTCCTTCCTCTAAGGGGTCGTCAATTTGAAAGAAACATGTACGTAAACTGATGGATTAAAAAGTGAAAACTGCTTGTGCTTGGATTTTGTCGAATGTTACATTTCTAAAAGAAGTACAAGATAATTTGATTATAATAAAATATATATCAGTGTTTGTCCCAACAGCAAAAGAATAAAATCCAAATATAGTCACTTGATTCGCGATTCGCTCTGGTTCAAGTTTGCGATTCGCGAGATCCCACGAATCCGATTCAGAGGGGTAGACTCATTTCGATTCGCTTCGGTTCATTTCGGTTCAGTGAACCCGAATTTAAAAATACATTAATAGATTCAGATATTATAATACTATAAAGTTCAAACTTTATCAATACTTCAAAAAAAACAAATTACAAGTCTTTAAACTTAGAAATTTATAATCAGCTACATAAAATAAAACAAATACTTAAAATTTACTCAACTTTTTGTCTTAAAAATTACTAATTAAACAAAAATCTTTACACCCAAACACAAATAACTAGACCAATTCACCACCCTTTACTAGTTCGGTGTTTTTTATCTTTGGTTCGTGAATTGGTTCGCGAATCATATCGCGAATTGGATCGCCAAACCAAAAACGAAATTAGCAGGGTATTTAGTGAATCTGGTTACTAATTAAAGGGATATAAAGATCTCATTCATGAATACAAAATGTTGTAACAAGTCAGATGTGATAGATATTGTTTAATATTACTAACATATACTAAATATGTAAGCTTATGGTATGCTAATTGACCAAAACCATCTCCTAATTCGGACATCAGATCATTAAAAACAGAATTTCATAGCATATATATAATATGAAAAATATAGTAGGTACTAAAAAAAAGGTTAATTAATTAAAACAAATGCACAGATGGACAAGATTACTGTGATGTCTACATCAATGATGATCCTGATTACAAGATATAAAAAGTACTGAAACTACCAACTAAAAACTAGATACAGCAGTTGAAATCTGAGTTAGGTGTCTGCAGACGCATGTTAACCTTTTTTTTTTTTTTTTTTTTTTTTTTTTTTTTTTTTTAAATTCTAAACATAGTCTTACTCATCGTACATCTTTACAAGCAAAAGAAATTGCGAGTGTCTTAAATTTTTGTCACATATCAAATTTTGTACGGGTTAGCTCGAAATTCAATGATCTAGCTAGCCCAAATCTTTGTCATTAGCTACTTATCAACTTTTATCAAATTAATTTTTAATCCTTTCTTCAATCTTCAAACCTAAGGTAATCCTCTTTCTTTATATAATTTTTGCTTTCATCCAGAGTTATTATATTCAAGTAATTTTTATAATTTGAATAACAATGATATATGAGAAAAAGGAATATAAGGTTGTCCGATACCTAGACACCTAAGCTTAAGTATGGAACCTCTAACATACTAATATTTTATTATTTATTGTTCAATTAATAAATGTCTGGGCCCCATGATTTTTATGGTTTAAAAAATTAATATGTGAGTGTCCGACATCTAAACTTAGATACATAACAACCTTATACTCTCATCCCATAATATATATATGGAATTGTTATATCAAAATAAACGACGCGCAATCAATATTAGCAAATCATAATCCATAAAGCTTATCATATAAATAACCAAACAGTTAGTTAGAACATAAGTCAATAGTTCAAATTTACGAACTTCAATTCAGACATTAATCAATAATTCAATAGTTTTAGTTTGACGCGCATGGCACATATGTAAGACATATATTCATAGTTACTAGAATCACTGACCATTAGATGCTTGATTCTAATATGCATGATATATCACTGTAACAAACTGAATAAAAAAAAAAACAGTGCAGCTAGATTAATTATATATGTTGTAAGCTTTTGTTTTTCGTGAGATTTTACAACTTATATAGTGAGTGATATAAGTTTCGATGGGTAAACATATATAAACCGAAAGTGGTATATAAATATTCTTTATGGTTGAAAAAAAAAACAAGGCTAGCAGATAAATACAGACGTGGGAAAATAGCTTGCTTTTTTATACTGGCACACATTATGAAGTGCAGCAGCTGGTTCCTTGATATCTTGCCTATTTCTAAACAAGTAAAAGAGAGCAAAATTTGAACTCATATGTTTCTAGAAACCACGCACGATTATGCTTTAGCAGTTTAGCTTTGCTATAATGCAGAAACTCATGTTATTTGGTGTCCAGAATAATGGTTCCCTATCAAAAGACCTAAAAGTAATTTTTGAAAGAGCTTGCATACAAAGCTTGAAACATGGAGACAACTAGCTAGAGCTATATATCATCATTCGATGCTTAATTAACCAAGGACTCAAAGGATCAGAGTCAAATTTTTCTGACTTGATTAATCCAGCTCCTTCGAGTAACTAAAACAAGCTTGAAACATATATCACATACCAGTCTAATAACAAGTTGATTTGAACTACTTTAATTTTATCAAGCTTACGATCGATTTATTTGAGGTTATTCAAGTCAAACTATAATGAGTTCTTCGAGTCAAACTCAAGCTTTGATGATGAAGGCTCCCAACCTTTTGAATAGTACAACTCGAACTTGGTTAGCCTAAGGTGGTTAATTAGTAAGATTTGCTTCACTCATTTACATATGTCCTTATGCCATTTAAACTTTGCCTAATAGGTTAAGCCATATCCCAACATTAAACTAACCATGTTTTCCAACAGAAAAACTAATTACAAACTAACAAAGACTACAATACCATCTACTATTATATATAGGGTTAGTCGGTTATATACTACTTTCGTTTTCATAAATTTCACATCAGACAAGCAAGATTAATCTTAGATGGATCGAATCGACTTATAAAACGTGATATGTGAGCTCTCAAACTATGTACAACCCCTTTCTTATAGCCACTCAACTAGTGTGCCCTCATAGTAAAACTATATATGCCTTCAAAGAAAAAAGTTCACCAAAGAAAACAATTTTACAACTTGTTTTCATTTAGCTAATTAAAGGTATTCACAAAGGCTGAATATCATTTATTCAACGTAATTAACATAATCAGATCTGTAACTTCACATCAATCAAGAGCTAGCTAGCCTATATCACTTAAATGCCATCCATACTCATCATAATCAACAACATTACAAACTTACATGAATACAACATTGCTCCTGTTCCATCTCCATCTCCCCCAATTAAGGTTTCTGAAAAAATCAAAAACAAGAAACAATTAACATATATCATGCACACATTTTCATCTGATTATTAAGTACTAAATTAATGTATGTTTAAGCAAAATCACCTATTCCAGATCTAATCATTAATCCCCTGATCACCAAGATGCTCATGAAATCCATTAATCTGAAAACTCGAATCTTCATGATAATCATTCTGTTGTTCAATTTGACTCCAACCATCAAGTTTTTTAACTCTCATTTTTTCTTTTGTTCTTTCTCTAGCTCTTGCTCTTGCCTCTGTCCTTAACTGCTCTCTTGCAACATTATCTTGAATGTTGCATCTTTGCACACTTGTTTTCTTCTTTTTCGGCACGACACATGACTTGACCACTACTGATTTCTTTTTCTTCTTTCGATTACTTTCAATGGTTTCAAGAAACTTAACTTTAGATTCTTCAGTCACAGTTGAAGACGAGCACTGAGTCGTCGACGTCTGTTCCACCAAATCTTTAATCGAGGGTAGCGATTTACCAAGAAGCCAATCTAGGGTTTTGCTTGCTTTATCAAACCCTAGCAAGTCTTGAAGAGAAAAGAATTTTCTTGCAATGTCAATCGACAATCTCACCCTTCGATCTCGTGGGCCTCGAGCTGTTTCGATCTTACTATGACCATCTTTCTTTAAAGCCGCCATTTTCATTTTATAAGGAGAAATGACTGAATCTAAAAGATCATCATGGTCTTCACCATATTGTAACCCTGATCCTTCAGAAAACTGTTGCTCTTGCATAACAAGCTGTTTTGCACTATTATTGTAAGCAAGGATTTTATAGTCTCCTGAGAGAAATGAGTTGTGAAATTCAACATCATCTTTTTCATGGTCAAAGAAAGAATTTGTAGGAGGAAATAAGACATTGGCGGATGAGGAAAGATGTGGAAAAGGATTTGATGAAAACATTGTAACACAAATTAAGACAAAAACTAATGAAAAGTTTCAGCAGCAGATTTCATTAATTGCAGCAAAGATTTTGTGATTATTTGGAATCTATATAATCAATAATAGCCTTTACTGGTTTTGGGGCTTTGGAGTGAGCATCTTCTTTTTAGGGCACTATTAAGTAAAATAGTACTTCCTCACCAATTTTGGAAGTAATTAATTAGTACCAAATGAAAGAAAAATGATTGAAGAACAGGAGGGGAAGTACTAGAGTAGAATCACTATAAGATAAATGCATTATTTTAATACATCTGTTTATGTTTGTAAGGACGAATTAACAAACATAATAATACAAAGCATGTAAAAGTTACCTTTTAATCTAAAGTTTTTTATTGATTGAATTAAATAAATTTTATTTAAATGCGCAAACAATTTTGAGACACTTGATATGAATATGCTTAATTGAATGGAATACAAAATTCTAATTACTTAATCGCTAAACACCCTCAATTAAATGATTAACTGATTAAGGATGAACACAAAAGATTCTCCCAGACAGATACTCGTTGATCGTGCTTAAAGAGTTAGAGAAAGACAACCATTAGTTAAGATCGAATATTGTTATATTTCGACGATCTTAACTCTTTGACAAACATCCTCTATCGATCTCTAAGCAAATATTCTCTTAGTTGTTGATAGTAGATATTACATGTCACCCATCTAGCCATCACGTGGAATCATACTAGAACATTCAGTGCTGTCATTGTATTTTCACCAACTTCCATCAAAACGGGGTGTTATGCGGATGGGCGTTTCAATTTTGTTATCTGACTTGATACGAATGAAGGTTTCTTTAAAAAGCTCGAGTGCAAGTGATGAACGAGTACAAACAATTCGTTCAATTATCTGACAACGTAGACGACGATACCTAATATTTTAACTAATGTAATATTATCTAATTTCATTAATATAATATATATTTTTTATTTTTTAAGCGTTGATATGGTGTTGACAGGAATTCATGATGGGTATGTCATCTTCAATGACAATATCAATATCCCAAGTATACCAATCACCTCTGTAGACTTTTCTAGCATACTGAAACATTATATTAAACTTATTTTGTCTCCAATCTAGTATAGTAAAACATCAATTACCTCATGTCATATCAACATCCAAATTAAATTAAAAAAAAAACGTCCATATTAGATTAAAATACACCATAATGTTAATTACATATGCTTAATATATAAATAAAAATGAACCTCGATCACACTTTCAATATATCTACCATATATTGGCCAACATTTTGGAGGGACATGCTCGACGGTATTTTGGCCATAGTTTAGAAACCTTGTAAATGCTCTTATTGATACATTTTTTTTTCTCAAAGTGTAAAATGGTAGGCTAGAAAGTGTTCTAAGAACATTTTGACCTAATCTTTTTGTTATTATTATAGGTTTACAGTATTTAAATAACAAGTGTATATATATTAACATATACATTCAAAAGTTTTTACAACCTATGAACAAATGATTCAAATTAGTTTCTTAATACTCAAATATTACGAATTTAAATAATGTTCAGTAATTATTCGAATGAAGATTTAAAGACGGAGCTATTTGAAAAGCAAAATATGCGTGATTTCGTATAGCATTAATTGGACTGCGGAGGGAAGGCCCAACCCAATTACAAATTGCTTACCGGCCCATTGGTGGCCTAATGCAAACCCACGTCCATATGTCGGTGGGCCCCCAATTAACATTTGCCTGAAGTAGGACTAGTAGATATAGAACATGCCCTTGTTCTTAATTTGCTATATATTGTTTTGTTTTTTTAACTTTTGCTTTCCTTTTTAAAATTACGATTTACGAACATGTTATGTCATAGTAGTCCCATGTCGAATAAGTCAAATCTTGTTAGCTATAAAGCCCGATTTTACAACCCAGTTTTATATGGACAAATTAAGCGCATAGTTTTTACTATATATACTTGAATGTACATACTTGATTCAATACTCTGGGGACGTTAAAACTTTTCTTTGCACACCAGTTTATACGTACAATAAATTTTCTTTGCACACCAGTTTGCCAACAAAAGCTAAACCAACACCGATTTTTGTAAAAAAAATCACCAATCGAGCATGATTTTGGGATCAGGCAATAGGACGTTGTAATAGTGAAAGAAACCGATCGGATGGTTTGCTGACCATTATTTGAGCCTCTTGTATGGCCTGTGACATGTCAAGGATGCACATATAACGATCATGTACATACAGTAACTTATAGCAAATTAACGATTCATAAAATAGTGATGTATGTAGTTTTTTTTTTCTCTTCTTTGATGCTGATCGTCACGTTGTTTATCATGTAAACCCGCACGCCCACTTAACTTGATTGGGACAATATATTAGCTATCACAAGATCGCCCACCAAATTAACCAAAATGATATTGTGGTTTGACTTCGATATCTTGAGTATTAGACAAGGAACACATATATATAGAGCCGAACTGGCAAATCATACGTACAGCCATACAAGGAAAATATCATATATTCGCCGGCTTAAAAATTTATAGGGATTTATGGCAATTAAATAGTACGCGACGACTTTAATTTCATTGTACGTATGGTGTAATAAAAGACGAATTTCGCAATTCAGTCTCAAAAGGATATGATGGCGACTCTTAGCGACAACAAGTGGATGATAGGGTCAAGAAAATGCACTAAATCATTAGGTGCATCAATGGAGATGGGATGGGTTCCTAAAGTTGGGCCTTTTAATTTGTTCTTTCCTTTCTTTTTTCTTTTTTAATGAAAGATGGTTAAATAATTAGCATAAAAGTAAAACAGAGAGATATTTTAATCGACTCCTCTATTAATAAACAACCAAGCATGTTACAGCTGAAAATCAAGAGCAAGCTTGGCGAAAAACGATCGGCAATAACAACAGCAACGTGATCACTAGCTAACAAGAATCAAAAGTTGATTGATTTGGAAGCATTACAAGTAGCTGAAACATAGAACAAACGACAATAAAAGCGTAGGCCAACCGTACCATACGTCCATACCCTTAAACCCCTTGGCTCAGTAGCTATGTTATCTTGAACACTTGGCTTACCTTACCTTATCTATGAAAATAGAGGAGGATCGATGTTAAGAAGCGCCTAACAAAGAGACGTCAAAGAACGATGATCGTTTTAATTGCTGTAGAAGGGCTTTTTGTGTGAAAAAGTAGGGGAAGGGAAGGGGAACTCACCACTGCCGTCTTTCATAGGCTTTGAGTCTCAAAACCTCGACGGTGTATGGGAAAGTTAAGATGTATAGTAGTACATACCTTATCTTTACCTAGGTAAAGAGGCTGCTTTCAGGTTCTACCAAAATACTAGAAAAGGACCTCCGGCCTTTGCATGGATGAGGATCGAACCTCTGACCACAATGTTACCACGGATCCAAACCATACTTTTTTTTTTGTGTGTGTGAAAAAGTATTCAAAAATACAAGTATTGACTTAAGTTTGGGTTTACTTGGACATTCTTGATGCATAAGAATTTTTAGGCGTGAAACATTTAACACAAACTTTCATGTTCAATCATTAAACCTTTCCTTATTTTCATGTGGAAAAACACTGTCACAAAAACGTGGAAACATCCACAAATTCATCACAAAAGATTTAGTACACTAACGACAACGCGATCATGGCATTCATATCGTGATGTCTAAATCAATGATCCTGATTACAAGATATATATTAATGGTTGAAAACTATAGAAAACGAGAATGAACAGTACAATAGTTTTCTAGTTAGGTGTCACCACGTGCCCACATGATGTACATATATTGTGTGAGTGTGTTTTGTTTTTTTTGAGATAATATAGGAAGAAACAATTCCACCAAACTGTAATGACAATTGACAAACCAGTTATGTGAAGGAAAAGCTATAATTAAAGCTTTAGATTGCTATATTCTTGAAAGATGTATGTTTGTAACAAAGACATTTCAATATTATCGTATATAGTTTCCCTCATATATATACATATCAAAAGTGATTTTGACAAAATAAATAAAATAAAATAACACTGAGTGTAGTGTTAGGTAGATGTTAGGCAGCATGTATAATGTGAACCGGCTGGGTTTTGAAGGTGCTTGATCACTTGTGTATATATATCATTTACTTTGATCTCTTTGATTTAGACTCATCACTTATAAACATGAGATGCATATTAAAATTATATTTCTATAATTAGAAGCTTGAAGTACTAAAAGCGACACTCATAGTACGCACCTGATGTGCGTAAACAGGATAATAAGAAATACATACCAAGTTCATAAATGGACCGAGAGACGGGTTTTTTATACAATGTACTTAAGAGGAGCGATTAGACTTTGCTTCAAAATTATATAACAGTTACATGTTAACTCATCCACAATTCCGGATATTTAGCTAGACATTTTGATTTGGTAAAGCTTAATTATAAGCTATGACCCTATGTATATATAGTTTGGAATGCTATATATTACTTTCTGCAACACTCATTTCTGTGAGATTCAATCTGATAGAGAGTACTTCAAGTTATACTAGAATACAACAACATAAAAATAAATCTATGCTTCATGCCTTCATACCTACCACTGCAAATGCTTAGTAAACATTTGCAATCAAAACTAGCAGCGATTAAGCAACAGATATAAAAAAACACATGCAAATTTGAATGGTAAAGATTACAACATACAGACCTCTTTCGATCTAGCTCCCATTGAAATAACTGGTTGTTGACTTGCTTGATGGACGATTTTCATCTACAACGCTACCAAATCATTGAGAATGTGTTGCCATTTCTGTAACGCTTCGCTCAGCTTCGTAATTTTCTTTCTTCACTGTTGTCAAGAAAGTTTACGCAATCTGATAGATAGAAGTGATAGCTAGTTAACCAAAGGTGAACAAAAAATATATATAGCTTGAATATCAAGAATATATATACAATTCAACAACATATATAAACACTTGATCTAACTCAATTCTCTTAGTATCTTTCGACGCTGGAAGTGTCTAAGATCATGAAAATGCAACCGCTTATATGAACAACACCACATCTAACTCAATTATCTAAAGTGATATGATTAAATATGTTGCTTGAATCTCAATAAATAAATATACAAATTCAATAGGATATGTGAGAACTTATTCTAGCTCATGTGATAAGTTGTATATGGTCTTAAGAATATAACAACATACAGCGCCATTTAGTAATACAGACATGGCGCACAAGGCGTATTGACTGAAGGAGATTTTTGAAACCTAAAGTAGGTAAAAAAGGCTTACATTATCTTTTGCCTACCAAGTATTGTATCCTCAAGGCTTCGAAGAACTAAAGGTAAGAATTGTTGGTTAGCAAAGATCAGAAACATGAAGACAATGCTAACATCCGGCCAATTTCCATAAGCCGAGCTTCACGCTAGGCTGTAACTGTCTCATAATGACCTAGAAACGTTTCAGCTAGCCGGTCTAACCTTCGATCTAATGTGGTCGAGGAAAAAGAAAACTTTCCTTTCCTCTGGTATATAATACGGAGTATATCAATTTCCGCTCTCAAATTGAAAAAACAGAAGAAAGACCCTCAACATGTTGTAAGTCACTAGGCGTTTACAAAAGTCAATGGATATTTTTGTAATGTTTCATGGTCAAATGAATTAGATCCATATGGCTTTACACTATAAGAGTTAAACAATCATTAGAACAACTTAGTTAAAGGCATCGATAATCTTAACTGATATGAACAATTACATAATTCTGTTTTTCTGGTAGCAAATTAACTTGGATCGAGAAAGGGTACTGAACTACAACTTCTTAATTAGACTTGCATAATATATATACACAACTTATTGGACTTGCTTATAATATATAACATAATTATTGAGTGAGTAGTAAATATATATTTTTGGGACTTACTTTTTTTTAACATATATCATTCCAGATCCACTCTCAACTGCTCCCCATCACTTATGAATAGACTGCTTGCTGACAAGATTGCGCTATTATGATGATGATCTTCTGCTGCGTTTCTTTCCAAGTAATTCTGTCAACCAAAAAACAAACAAACATCACTTAAATCAGGCACATCAATTCTGTTACTAACTAATCACAATCATCATTGATTATTGCATCATCATTATTGGTCACCCTGCAGCTAGGTAACTGCTTGTATGAAAAACAAGTTCTGACCTTTGCTAAATTTCAACAAATTTTATAAGTGATTTCTTTAAAACTTCATTATCCAGTATCAAGTCATATTTAATGCCTTGATAATGACTTTTTAGGTTAAGCTTTTAGGGCTTACTTAGAACAAAAAACACCGAATTCGTTTCAGAAAAGATCCGATGTAGTTTTACAAGTGAAGAAAGAAGTAACAAATTATTAACAGTTGTTGGTTTAAATTCAAGGGATGATTAATTACTTGATAGTCGAAATCGTAATTAGGAGGTAATGATGTGTTGAGCTCATTATCAAGCTTTTTATTTTGCATCTTTTCTCTTGTCCTTTCTCTAGCTCTTGCTCTTGCCATGGCTCTCGACTGGTCTCTTGCGGCATTTTCTTTCTTTCTTTTTTTGCCATCAAAACCTCTCATTACTGACTTATTCTTTTGCCCTAAGTTATTCTCCTCCTCATTCATTCCACCCTTAATCGCTTCAAGAAAATTAACTTTCAATTGATCACTAACAGAAGTAGAAGAAGACGAGGCGCAGTGGTTGTTTGTTTCTTCAACCAACTCTTTAATCGCGTTCTTCGATTTGTTAAACAGCCAATCGAGAGTCTTACTTGCTTTATCGAACCCTAGCAAGTCTTGAAGACAAAAGAACTTTCTTGATATCTCAATCGACAATCTCACCCTCCTATCTCTTGGGCCTCGAGCTGTGTAGATCTTACTATGCCCATCTTTCTTTGCTGATGGCTGATCGGGTTTCTTCTTCAACTTCGAGCATGACGAAATAACCGACTCTAGAAGATCGTCGTGATCTTCACAAGATTGTAAAAGTACCGGGTCTTCAGAAGACCGTTGCGGTTGACTAACAAAATCTTGAAAAAAGGATTCCCCAGAGAATAATGGGTCATTATTGTTAAGGCAATGATAGTATTTTTCATAGTCAAAGGAAAAACTAGGAGATAATGGAAAATCTGGAAAAGGGCTTGAAGAAAACATTTTATTGTAATTGTAATGAAAAATGTAACAAAAATTGAAAAATTAAGGAGAAGAAGAAGAAGATTCATCAAGTCAAAAAGTCAGCTATAGCCCTAATGGCTTTAGTTACTTTGTTTTGCACTGTGTATCTTTTAGGGCACAATTAAGAAAATTAAATACTCCTGGCGCCTTACCCATATATATAATTAAATAAGGAAGGAATTAAGATACTATAAAGGAGTACAATATTAGTACATTCATTACCCATACCGCGCAGAAAAGAGAAATAATGTAATAACGACTTGACATTCGGTCGATCAACTATATAGCCTTTTAGAGTAGCTTTGAAATAGTGTGTATTCGAGAAAATGGAAACTTTGTCAATTAATGTAACAAAAGATTTTACGGTTGGGGTTCATTTTTTAATTTTCTTTTTGGTAATGAAGCTAGGGTTCATTTGGAACAACCACAAGACTTTATATAAATGTCAATTTATGCAACATCCTTTTTTGATCAAGGATTCAAATTAATTCAATTCTCGTCGGGTCTCCAATAGTACTTTTGAGGATCTAGAATGAAGCCCAAATATCAAAATGTCAAAATCCAACTACCTCCAGCGCAACTACATTGACAATGTCGTAAAATTCCGTCCCAACAATTGATGTAGAGTTGGTATATATTGTTGTTTCCAGGACTAGGAAACCAGAAAATCCTCTAAAAATATACAAAAACTTGGTGTCCATCTATTCATATAAACACATTCACCCAAATCCGCATCGAATAAGAAATCAAAGCAGGGTTTGGCGATGTAGATTATTAAGCCATGGTCTTGGTCTATAGTGCTTAGAAGAATTCAAGTGAGGCTCGCGAGGGATACACATGTGTAAGCAACATGGTGAACTATATAAGATATCTCCAAGAGAGTAGAAAGAAGTTATTGTTCTCTCGCTAATTGTGATATACTAAAAGAACCACAACAAATGGACTATTGAGTCCAAATTTGCGGTTGTTGTACTACATGGCTTGCATGGGATATATGAGCTCAATCGAGCATTTCACTTGTATACTTCTATATTGAAAAATAAACATGTCTTTATAGTACGATTAACCAAAATACCTAACCACTGGGGAAAACCTCAGTGGCCACCGCCGACTTGCGACCCCCATGGCCTACTAGACGAAGCTCCTTAGACAATAGTGGGGGAGGCATAAGGAGCTTATAAACGGCCATATAAAGATTTGTAACAGTGGCCTTATTATTTGGATAGAGGTGAACAAAATCGAATTGAAAATTCAAAAACCAAATTTAACCAAGAAAAAACGAACTAATCACAAACTCATTGGATTCTGTTTTGGTTTTTTAAAAACTCATATGCAAAAAATGAACCACTAAAACCGAAACAAAACAAAATTATATTTTTTTTGAATGACATTCTATTATTCTACTTTTACTCCTAAATTACACGTATGTCTAGAAAATCGAACTCTCGAAAAACCCCTATTAATCTTGTTTATATCATTTTTACTTTTACATCTATGACTAATTATGCTTAGTAAATATTTTAATATATTTTATATTTATATTTATATTTTGCTACTATTACAGATATTATTTGTTTATGTCAAATAAAATTTATCATTATATATATATATATATATTTTTTATTTTACTATTATAGTTTACTACATTATTATATATCTTTCTTGCCTATTAATGCTTTTGATTCCTTGTCAAATTTCAAATCATTAACCAATCTTTCTAATATACCCTATATGATCCAGACACATAACAACTAGTAAAGATGGGTTTAATGAATTAACTAAAACATTTATTTATTAATTCTTAAAATGACTACAATACTCATTTAAACATTTATAAGCTACACTACTTAATTATCGTTGTCACCATTAGTCACTGTCACACCACTTGTCTCCGTTACCACCGCTATCACCATCGTTAGTGAAGTCCCTAAATAAGCATATACTTAACTAAAGTCCAACATTCAACTTAATTCAAACAAAAGATGGGCCAATAGTGAAAAGTATTTAACTTGAGGAAATATTCAACTTCAGTCAAATATGTAAGCTTTCCATTTAAGTCAAACAAGTAAAAACAATACCCACATATACTGCCAAATAGGCCACGAGTCCACGATATTTTAAATGGGATCCAAACGGCCAACAAGGTCAACTAATAAGTCAATAGTCAAACATGGCTCACAAGAGTCCAAATGGACCCAAACCAGTGAAACCACCACCGTGGCCAAACATTGCCTACAAAAGTGCTAATGGGAATAAGGATAAGCCTAGACGAGTTAACAAGGTCAAAGGGTATGATATTATATACCTTTATTAATATTGATCGGGAGCACGAGTATCAAGCCATCAACACATATAGATTTTAAACCATAAATTTAACAATCTAAAAACAAAGAACACTAAAATCCCCAAAACATACAGATTTTGGTGGGTTAATTTCTTGGCAAATACTCTGTGTCTCTGTCCTTTTGGGTTTCTTAGCAACTTTGGGGGTTTTGTTTCTGGGTATATCTTCACGTTCTTCGGGCTTCTTGGTGATTGCAACAACGGAGGGCCGGGTTCTATGCTTTTTCGGTCTTGTTATTTTTGGATTTTTAAGGCTTTGTTGGTTTCATATCTAGGTGGTTCAAACAACATGCGACAAAAGAGTCTTTTCATTTTATTTTTTTTAACCGAGAGAACCTATATCAGGTAATTAGGACTATTTTGCCATAAGTCCCATGCTAAGCTAAATCTTTTACTACGACATTTAATCTAAAGAAATTAAAGACAGAGACACAATGTCATTAAAAATGTCGATACTATACCATTAAAGCAACATTATTTCGATGTTTTCACCACGTCTACCACCAAATAAAACAAATGGCCTCCAAAACACTCTTGTAGTTGTTTAACACTTGCAAACCCGAGACCGAAGCAAGACAATCTCTTGGGCTCGCGGCTGGGAAATCAAGTTGAAGCTACGTCGACATTAAACTTCGCAACTCGGTTGAGAAATCACAGTCTTTTCATTCTTAATTTTACGGCCATCACAAGAAAATTAACCTGGATATTGAAATTCCTTTGCATCATGGTTAGCAAAACCTAAAATTGTAATATTTAGTGAGTAAATGCACAATTTTAGTAATAGTTACACCGAGATTTCAAAAGTCATCCTAACTATATATCATATCCCATTTTAAAATGTGACAATTTAAAGGTGAAAGGTATGATAGTTAAATTGTCAAAACTTGGCATCAAAACTACCAATCATATGGTGTTGTACACCATATGATGACAAACACTTTATGGTGACAAACACAAAGTGTATTGGTGTGGCTGTGTTGCTTTATATAGGGGAGGAATTAGGGCAATACAACTTTACATTAATAATGATAGGATGGTGGTTGTCGACATCTCATTGGCTCAAAGTACTTAAATCCATGAGCATTTGTCTTTATTACCAAAATGGGTATGAAAGAGAAAACTCATCTTTTTAGTCCCAACTATACCTTTATCATAGAAGGTGAATTACAGTTAGAATAACCATCATGTGACTTCTTGTCTTTTTTATTTATTTAAATTCTTCCCACCTTAACTTACATATTGGAAAGGAAACCATCCGCTGACAAGAGTCACTGGACTCGCTGATGATTTGCTGACGTCATACGTCAGCGACCAAGTCTGGTAAGCGAATCCCTGACTCAATATACATTTATAACGTTTGTTTTATTCCCGGACTCTAGGTCAACTGTATGCCTCTTTTGTAAGAGTTAAAAATAAAAAAAATTATGAAAGTTTTGGTAAAAAAATGAGCTAATTGTCAATTATACAACTATAAATATTTTTTCTTTTATAAAATATCAATAAATTTATAATTTGTATGATTATTTTAAGAATTTATTAATTTTCTTTTTATTTAGTTGTTTCTTTATTAATGAATTTATAAAATTTAAAATCATTTATCACTTTTTTCTATATAACTAAAAAAAGATAGTTTTGGATTTATGTGGTATTCCTCTTTTAGTATGAACTAAGATTTTTATTATATATGTGACGCTATCTTGTTAAAGCAAAGTTTTTTAAATTATATATATATACCTATAGTTATATATGTATAACATAAAATTTATAAATATTTAGTACCCATTCAATTCTATTATAATATTTAATGGTCTGCAAGTATTAAAAATAACATATAATATTTACTTATTATAATATTACCGCTTAATTAATATATTATTATCGTTCGACAAATGAGTTTTAATTTAGCGTTTTATGAAAACGTGAAACATGACGAAAAAAAAAAGTATGGTTTAAAAAGTATTCGATGGTGTTAAATCAAATGGTCACTTGTAATCCTTTATGAAGGTTTTGGTGGAGGAAATATTAAGAGAATCTCAATTTCCCATGACCTAAATTAAAGGGATTATTTTTGTTTGGCTGCATCAGAATTTTTTTAAGAAAAAAAAGGGGTATTGGTTATTAGATTGACATAAAATTATAAATAAATAAAAGAAAAAATAGAAGAAGCGGAACCGGACAAAAAAAGTGAAAAAACGAAAAAGAGATTTCGATGTTTTTTTGTTTCTATATCTCAAATCTATTTATGTACGGAGTAATTTCATAGATTCTAACATTTTTTCAAGTTTGTAATGATTATATAATTAACAATTAATGTAAATTACTTTAAAAACAATAGACAAGAAAGTAAAGAAGTTTAATCATATGTTTTATTGATTAAACAGTGAATACATGATCGATTTTATAAAGAATAAAAAGAGAAATAATTGTTAAATTTTTCGACTAACCAAAAATTTAACAATTATACAAAGAGAGAAAAACACTCTAAATGTTATCTGTGGACAAACCAACAAAACGTCGCAGCTAGATCAAGTGATTCTTTATATAGACAGAAAGGAAGAATCACATGACAGCTCAATAGATGTTGACACATCAATGTTGTCAACCATCTATTGGTGGATCTCTCAGATCTGCTGAGCTCTCTTCCACCATCTTATTTGTTTCCAAATCAGGTATGCAAGAGAAATACAAAGGTACCATTTTGGTACAAGGTCACATGTCTTCATTCTTTTTTATCAACATGTGTCATTGGGGACCAGTCTTCTTATCGTCATTTTCCCGCTTATTTTTGACTTACAAAACTAGACGGTAAGTCATTGAACTTATCCTTGAATTCGAAGATAATAAATTATCGCTGAAAGATCGCTGACGAAGCCGTTCGTTGAGAACTCGCTGACAAAGTGACTCATTGAGTCTCTCAGCGAATCCATAACTAATTAAACAGATTTTCTAAATTACTTTTTACAATTTAGGACCTGCAGAGTTCGTTGAGAAAGACATGTAAGTCATCAGTGAGTCTACATCGACAATGAAATGTTGTTTTTATCTTTGTAAGTAGTCAAAAGAAGAAAAAACAAAATTCAAAGTTCTAGGTGACAAAAGGTCACATGTCATATATGTAATTTTATATCAGCACCTCTCAGATCTCAACTAATGAGAAGTAGACTATGTAGCACCGAAACGGATATGACAAAGCGGCACGGGAATGATATGGGAACGGGGAACGGTAAAACTAAAAAATTTAGGATACGGGTACGGCAAAGATACGGCAATAAAAAAATTTTAAAAAATAAAATTATTGATTTTATATAGAGAGAGACTTGAGACTTCAGAGATTATGTAAAATTATATATGTATAATTTTATAATATATGTTTGATGGTGATAGGTGATCACGGATTAAATTTTTAATAATCAATTTTGGAACAGAAAAAGTCTAATGGTGATCTTAATTGTATAATTTAGTTGGTTTGTGTTTGGGAGTACGCATAGTCGCAAGATGGAAGTCGTTTTTGGAATACAAAAAACTCATTGAAACCCTAATATTAATTAGATACGGTATAGAAACTTCACAGAAACGTTTCGGTATATATGGAAACTTCAAGGAAACGTTTCGTACGAGTTTCGTACGAGTTTTCGTTCCCATGGAGTTTCTGAAACGGGTACGCCTACCTGTTTGGAGTTTCGGTGCATCATAGGAAGTAGATAACCAATTACTGAATGCATTTGTGTCTTAGTGTATTTAGACTACTACTCGTATATTTAAGCATTGTATCCTAAGAATATAATGTGTATGTTAAGTGGCTGAATACATTAAAAATGTTTGTATGTATTAAGTAAAATATAAGTAATTGATGATTTTTTTTATTAATAAGTCAAAAAGGAAACATGAAACTTGACTGAATGATTAAGTTTTTAATTATTAAGTTTATTAAGTATAAAAGAAATAAATATATGTTATATTCATTTATTTACGTATCATGGTTCATTATTTTATTCATTTTGAAGCTTTTGTAAAATGATTTACTATATGTTTAATTAAAGAACCACGTGAGTTTCTATTTTTATCTTTAGCTAGTCGAATGGTATCATTTTAAATAGAAAGAGTAATTACATCAAAGCGTTGAATAATACTCCGTAACTGTTTGTCAATGAATGATTAGAAGTAGAAGGGTCGTTTCAATTCCTTGATCGAAAGGGAAGATCGAAGACTTAGAAATTACAACTTACGGTGATTTAACTTTTAAAAGAAAAAATATAGATTAAAAAAGTAGTATTAGTTTGGAGGCATCGATCGAATTGAAACACCCTCTCACCCGCTACTAGTTACCCAATTGTTTTGTGTGTAATAGTATCGAAGCCGTTGCGATTAGCCGCTATTGTACGTTTAATAACAACAATGTACACACTGAAATAAAGAGAGATATGACACATCATATATAAAATACACTTGACACCGTCCATACCTTAATTATTCTGCAACCCCATCACGCAAACAAATATCCAATAACTGAACTCCTTTCTTTCATTCGATCACACATCTCTGACATGATCGATGAGATTTTTCTCTTAATTGTGCGTACTTGCTGTGTACGTGGTGGAAATTTTACTGTTACTATTTATCGATCATTAATTATTTGTTGATTGATCGATCGATCATTCGTGTATATATGCATATATATGGTGAGGATTAATATAATGGAATTGATTGAGAAAATAACGTGTGGTACAGTAACAGTAATAATTAAGTTGTTTCGTTCGTTCTCATCAGTGTTATATTATGCGGGCAGTTGATTGGTGTCGTTAGACACACCAAAATTTAATAAAAATTTGAGATCGAGATGGGGGGACCAAATTAAATAAATTTAATTTGATTTTGATCATCAGTTTTCACATTCATGTTCATCTTTGTACTCTCAACAACTCATGTTCCCCAACCCCATTAAAAAATTTATGAGTATTTGGTTGCAAATCCAATCTGTGGCTAGCTAGATATTGCTCTGTGTTCAACAATTTCTACATAATATATATCTCTACAAAATTTATGAGTATTTGGTTGCAAATCTAATCTCATCCTTCGTGAAAAAGGAAGCGAAAACGTTCAATTAATTAGGGAAGAACTTGTACGCTCCCAGCATGGATTTTAGTCATTTTACAGTATAATAAAAGTATAATTTTAATTATAACATGGTCGCTGCATGCTTACCCAAGGTCTTGAGTTCAAGCCTTAGGGATGACAAAATCTTGGGGTTTTCCCCTCTGAATAATTGTAACGGCTCATGGTCAACATCTGGTTGTCTAGGGTACGTGCAAGGTTTCACCATTATACGATAAGGTTTCTCCGATGTCGTATACTGATCACCGAATGTTCGGGAAAAAAAAATGTTGGTTGCTATTATATGTTAGTGTAGCAGTGGATCAGTTGCTAGACAAAAAAGACTACAAATTAATTTAATGTATATATCTTAACATGCAGCACCATAAGTAGAGAGACGTACGATGAATGCTGAAAAGAAAAGGATGTTTTCCCCAAAGGTAGATCATCGACAAGCAGGGTAGTAATGTTCATAAAAAAGTTAAGTTTCATCTATTTCAGAACTTGTCATACAATTTCCAAATTGACATAATTAATTTTATATGTATGTATGTATGTTATAAAAAAGTAAATTTAGTTAGAGAACACCGGCCATATGAACTTTTCACTTCGATCATCTCTATCTCTATATAACTACTATCAGATCGATTAACAACTCGCGATCGAGGAGCCTACCCTTGTTGAATCTTCAATTCAAAGGAGGAGATTCAATTCATCCTTTGATCTATATATAATTAAGTGGATTTAGAAAGAATTATTTTTTAAATGTAGCGATGGAGGATGTATTGAATCAAAGTAGCTAGTGATGATCAAATAAGGGCTTTGGTAATTTCAGCATAATATATATATACACACATTATAATGAAAATTTGAATCTAACTTATGATCCCAAGAACAAAACGGATGAAATCCAAATTATCATCGATAAATCCAGAAAAGTGTACACTAGCAACACGCGCTGAAGCCAAACATTACATTTGCAATAATAGAAGATACAATTGAAAGTATTTTCGATCATTTCCTTAGATATGGCCGGGTAGAATTAATGTATCTGTGATACTCATCTAATACAACCACATCAGTTAGCAAAATGCATATTGTGGAACTTAACGTGTTCCAGCCTTTCACGCATTCAATCGACTAGCTAGAAGATAATTTCTATGGTAACTCGATCGACAGAATCAAATTCATATTTCATTACAATACGACTTTAACATATGACAACATTAATCGAACTGAGCAAGATAAAGAAAATGTGAACAAACATATCACAAAGTCTAAATTTGCACCACAATTATATGTTTCGATCGATCAACTGCAAAATGTAAAACTGATGGATCTTATGACCCACTTTCTTTTTAAACAAATTCAAGCTATCTAACCAATAAAAAAAATAACGAAAAAAATTAATCCATTACAAGGAAACAAAATATTTCAACAAATCAAGTTTTGTTAAATTTTAATCACAACCAATATGGACTTACATCCTTACAATTAATCCGATCCAGCTCCATCAAACAAATTATTCTTGGTAGGGATCACCAAATCGGTCGCTGGCTGATCAAAAGGTCGACCCAATGATGATTTTATCACTCATAGTTCTGAAATCGAAAACAAACATAAATCATCAATAATCTGCAGGAAAATGCAAGATTTGTGTGTCTGTTTAAGAATGAATATTTAATGCACCTCTTGTGGATCTAAACCCTGCAGCTAGCTCACAAACTAGTGCAAATTTAGGAAGCTTGTGTACTTGATTTGGGAGCTTAAATCGTTTGGCATAAGGTTCTGCGGATAACCATACAAAACCGCGGATGGCATTGAAATCTTTGGCCCCGTGACGTATTCACAAATCCTGCCCCCATTATGCTCGCTACTTTGTGTCTCAATTTGAGTACTCCAAAAGGTCGATTGTGAGGTGACGTTTAATGGGCTCACCGGACGGTAACAGTCATCCAAGACTTTCTTTGACTCATTATCAAGCTTTTTAGTGTGCAATTTCTCTTTTGTTCTTTCCCTAGCTCTTGCTCTTGCCGCGGCCCTTGACTGATTCACATCAAGTCCAGATTTGTATTTTCGCATCGCTTTTTTCTTTCTTACATCGACATACTTGAGTGACGACGACGTCTTCTTTTCCTCCTCTTCATCATCATCTAATCCTCTTTTGATGGTTTCCTGAAAAACAACTTCACATTGGTCAGTAGCACCGGAAGAAGAACATTGTTTCATTTCTTCAACCAAATCCCTAATTGCGGTTCTCGATTTATTAAACAGCCAATCAAGGGTTTTGCTTGCTTTATCAAACCCTAACAAATCTTGAAGATAAAAAAACTTTCTTGCAACCTCAATCGACAATCTCACCCTCCTGTCTCTCGGGCCTTGAGCCGTGTGGATCTTACTATGACCATGTTTTTTAATGTTTGGCATTTTCTTCTTAGAGGCGGGGTAGATTACCGACTCCAAAAGATTACTATTATCATCACAATATTGGAACGCGGATCGTTTACTAAGCATCTCCTGCTGCCTATTAATCACGGTATTGTCTGTGACAACCGGACAATTAGGAGCATGAAAAAAACAATCCCCAGTGACAAAGTGGTTGTTATTGTGGTTTAAGTTAGGGTTGGGGTGGTTGAAATGAACACCATCTTTTTCAAGGTCAAAGAAAGAGCTAGAAGAAGAAGAAGAAGGGAAGACATGAATGGTTGAAGGAAACTGTTGAAAAGGATTTGATGAAAACATTGAGTATCTAGAAAATCAATCTAGGAACAAAATCTGGAAAAAAGATTTCTTTTAATAATTAAATAAGAAGATTGTCCATAGGTTCATTGATTCAATTATAAAAGTATGGTGGGTGGTTTGAATCCCTCTCCTTCTAAATTGGCTGCCTTTGCACAGTGCATATCTTCCTTTTTAGGGCACAATTTAAGTACTTCTGTTCATTCCCAAAAATGAAAAGTTCTGTTATTTTTAAATGAAGTTCCTTTTATCTAATTAAAACAAAATAATAAATATATTTGTATGGTATTTTACTCCAAATGGACCACATGGAATATTGGCTCATTGTAGTAAATGAATAAGAAAAAGCAGTAGACAAATATATATTATTTCCTGGTTTATTTACAATTTCAGCACCTGTAAATTTAGTTGGAATATTTCATTTCAATCGATTGTTCAGGGAAATATATGAAGTTGTTTTGATTTGGACAAAAAAATGTCATGACAGTTGACATGCAATTAAGGGAAAGCAAATGTCATTCCAATAAGAGATTGATTTGCCTCTAGAGATCTTTTTAATTAAATGACGTTTCTCAAAATGTCCTTGTAATAATAATGATGATATGTGTTATGTCCAAGCACTTTGTTGGTTTTTAGGTCAATGATTTTAATTAGGGCTACAATATTTAGGGGTGTTTGGAATTGCGTTTTTAAATCAGACCATGTTTTAATAACTGCGTTTTGAAAAAACATGTCTCAATTAGATCTGTTTTTTATAAACTGCTTTTTATCTCTGTAAAAACGCAAATAATCAATTATTTACGTTACGTAAACGCAATGATCAAATAATCAGTTTAAAATTTAAACAATCACAAGCAGGTATGTATGTATATATATTCTAGCTCTCTTTCATTTGTTTTCAATTGAGTTTGAGTACTTTATGTAAAATTATGTATAAACTTTGTATCATAACGTCACAATTCCCATAATAGCAAAAAAAAAACACGTTTACTTATATGTGTGTCAATTATAATTTCTAATTTTGATTTCAAATTCCATTCATCTTACCATCATTAATTTAGTTAATATGGTATCAAAACGTATCGATAGTAGAGATTTCCAGTTCTTTTTGTTGTTTTTTATTTTCGTTAATTGCTTTTGTTCGACCGTTTGTTAAAATATTATTCTTTGGTTTTAGTTCAAGATTGTGTATTGATTCAAAATAAGCTTTCAGATTTCATATAGGTATTAAGATTTTGTGGCGCTCCCAATTCTTCTGATGGTTTTTTGTTTCATGTGTGTTTGATGTTCGTTTTTTTTTTTTTTTTCGAGTGTGTTTGACGTTCGGTTAGAAAGAACTACGTTCGGCATGTATAATGGTTCTATTTATCGGCTAGCAATTGTTTCCTTCGCGTTTGCCTTAGCCAAATACTCCATTGGTGGTTTCATTGAGAATTTCTTCTTGGTTAGCTGAGATTTTCTCGGTTCATAACATGATAACTAAATACGTACATTAGGATTCAATTCCTTTTTTATTTTAACTACATATTAAATCTTAAAAGTACATATTCAATTGACACGTCATCTTTTTGAAACACGTAGATTGTCACATCATTAACTAAGTCAAAACGTATGAACACAAATTAAAGGCTTAACTTCAGCGAACATTGAAAGTACCCATTTTTTTTTTACAAAAATCAAATCAATTATCCTTTTTTTAAGATGCAGATCCAATATCAAAACGGGTATTTAAACTATGTTGTCTTAACTGATCGCACGCTAGTGATCTCCTCACCCAATACCTAATAAAAACAAAGCTCCCTAATGGTTCACTCAAAAACATAACATATGAAGGAAAAACCTTGCGCTCTTAGAGGCTTAGACTTTAACCTGGATCTCCCTAAATCCAAAACTACTTCATTACCAATAGGACAAAGGCTATTAACTCATTGGTCAATTATTCTTTTATAGTTAGAGGAAAGTAATTTAGCCTTTATTAGTTAAGAAAAGTTTAATTAATGTTCATTGATTTTTTGATAATAAACACTTTATTCATTTTAATTACTCCTTAGCATCTCAATATGACCATTTTATCCTAACAAAAATATCATGATTAAAGATATAACCTAAAATATGATATATAATTCGCTAATAAAGTGTTTGCTTTTTTATAAAAAAAATTGTAAAAATCTATTATATATAATTAGTATTAAATATTGATGGATCAATTTTGAGACAAAAATAAGGTTAAAGACTTTTTTTAAAAAAAAACTATTGTCACTATTAAGGGTGAGTCGAGGGTCGATCGAGGCCTTGGGTACCATCAATTTCTTATGAGACATAATGAGGTTACACACTTAAAGGAAAAAAAATATGTAAAACATATTATTTAATTTAATTTAAAGAGTTAAACTCAGAACTTTGAAAGTAAAACCCAATTGTATCCAGTAATTGATTGAATCATTTGCAACGTGCAAGAGTATTAGCAATATTCAATGATAATCCACGTTAGTTAATTTAGCTATCATTTAGAACGGTAATATGAAAGTGGTAGGATAATGTCAAATCAAATATTATGAATTGTGAATGAGAACAATAGTAGTAAGCCCAGAAACAAAAGCCCAAATGAAAAAGACGTTTACTTCCCTTTTTTTGGGAATCCATCACATTTCTAGTAATTTCCTGATTGTCATGTCATTTTCCTTCTTTCCCCTCATCTCTGAATATATACGCTTTCAGCCATTGTACATTGATGCACTTTATATGCCTTTCATTTCATTTTCTTTTCAAAATTTAAATCCATTTAAGTCTAAAAGTCTGTTGTACAAATACTGCTTGTGAATTTTGTGATTATAATAAAGTTGAGAGTTAAGTTACCTTTAATTGGACATGTTTTATTTTTGACCATATCCATATGTTTTTCCATTTTAAAGGATTTAATTTGCCTCGTGCGACATGATCTTATGATGTACATTTGTTAATTAAAACTTTTGTTTTGTTCACTTAAACTCTTAAATGTTTTTTTTATTTTTGCTCTTGCTAGTTTAACTAATAAATATTTTTTTATTATATACATTGACGTACATATATGTAGACATGGGAAAAAAAACCGGTTCTAGATTATCCAAGAACCGGAACCGATTGGAATCAAGAACTTCCGGTTCCTCAAGAACCGTTGGTTCAGGACCAGTTCCACTTTTGGATCCAAAAATCAGTTCCTTACCGATTCCAATCGGTTCCGAACCGAAAAAACCAAAAAAACATGGTCAAACGTTGACTAAGGACCGATTCCAAACCGATTTCACCAATTCCGATCCAATGCCCACCTCTAACTATATGCGACAGGCATATAGGATGTACATTCTTCTATTAAAACTTTTCTTTCGTCATCTCATGCTTTACACTACGGTTGATATTATTGGTCTCACGACTCACGGTTTTAAATAATAAATCTTTTCTATCATATTTTAGCAAGATGCTTCATAATATTAACGTACACTTCATCTAATTAAAATTCACTTTAAACATAAGCCCTTTTTTTTTGGTCATTATTTTAATTTGTTATTCTTTTAATTAAATATCATTTTATTTCTATTCAACTTATTTGCAAAATACAATATTTTAATTCTGTTTTCCTTTCTATTTTGGATTATATTTGTTTCGTTGGTCCTACATAGATGCACGGGAAAGCCACCTAGTTACTTAAATGTTTGGTAATATAACATATTTATTCGTAAATAAAAGAAGAAGAAAAAAATATATGCGACAAAATCATTTGGAACGAATACGCCAAAATGAAAGTTTGGTTTACAAAACAATCTCATGGTTTAAAACTACAGTTAAACTGACACATACCATACAAGTATTATAAATGTGATAAATAGCAAGGAATCATATCATGTGACAAGATATTTTGAATTACTCTATCCGTACAATATGTAAGTGTTTATTTTTTATCTAATTTTTTTTTTTAGTTAGTTATCATATTAAATTTTTCAGATTTAAGTTTTTGTTAGAAAAAATCTTTTCGAATAATTTTGATGAAAGTTACTTGATATTTTACTTGAAAATGAGTTATCTATCCATCTTTGATCACGTACTAATCTAATGCTTTATGATGCAATGTATGGCATAATGGCAAGTTTTGTTGTATCTTTACTACCCAAATCCAGATGGTAAAAATGTTAAAGTTTAGGAAAGTAATATTTGTATCACAAATATTTATTTATTTATCACAAAGTATAACTATTAAAACATATTGTACAAAACAGTGAAACATATATATGGTATATTAAAAAAAAAATTATGGTACAATTATCTTTATCCTTACCTTCAAGGTATATGTTACTCTATTTAACAAAAGTAAATTGTACAATTATCTTTATCCTTACCTTCAAGGTATATGTTACTCTATTTAACAAAAGTAAATTTACAGTTTATCCGCCCATATCAATAAAGTTGAACAGTGACCAAATAGTTGAGCTACAGTGTTAACTTTAAAAGTTCAAGACTTAGATAATCTTTTGCTGTATTGTATGTTGAAAATAGTAATGAAAAATTAAGATTCCCCAATGAACTGCTAGTTTATACGAGTCCATTGGCCTAGTTTAGACTCTAGATTAATAGGCAGGCCGAGATCCTTAATCCTTTAAGCCCATTACAAATATATATTAGAACCCAAGCCCAGTCAGGACCAGTTGATGGCCCTTTATTACAAGGACCGTTGATACTTTTCGCTCTTTCAAAGTCCTCGCTGTTTGTACAACTACAAGACCATCTTCCGAATGAGTGAGTACCTTTGGTATGCATTTCAGAGTAAAAATGATACATTTATGATTTGCAACAAACTTGGTAGCAGGACACTGTAAAGTTCGTACCACAATAAAGAAAGCCAACCAGCTAATAAAATCACGTACAAAGTACAAAAGTTCCCGTGGGTCTTGTTTAAGGTGGTATTTGGCTTTGTAAACGGGGTTGCTACACAACCACACTCAATTGAGTCACTCTAGATAAGACATATATCAATTAAGACGACTTTATTAGCATTTGGAACGATTATATAATTATGAGAGTAACTCGTGCGTTGCGGCGGTGAGATGGTGAGGATGATAGGTCATAAAGTGTGACAAGTCATAAAGTGTGATAGCAAATACTTTAACCGTACAGGTTCCACCCTCAGATTTAATAATTCGTCGAAAGTATATCGAATGACATCTCTAATGAAAAAACATGAAATTTTAAGAACACCCATACAAATTTTATAATTTATCGATGTACGGTTTTTGAGATACAAGATTTTAAATGAATTTGAAGAATAAATGATTTATAGATGAGAGAAAAAAAAATGATTGGTTGAGATTTAAGAAGAGAAAAAAGGGTATTATAATTATTTAGGTAAATATATAATAAATAAGAGGACATTTTGGAAAAATAAATGTTAAAACTTAAAATTTAGACAGAGGAATTTACTTTATAATATAAATATAGATATAGATAGATATTAGCAATTGAGACGACTCTATTTTTATCTCTGGTTGGTATATGAAAAACATGACACTAAGCCTAAATTTACGGTTAAAAAACTATTAATAAACCAAAAACTTAAATGAAAAGTTTAAGGCATCAGCAAAAATTTTTGTTTTACATTTACCATTTAATCTAATAATAATAATAAAAGAGCAACCTAAATTATAAAATGAAAAACTAATAACCCTTGGATGAAATTTAGTTTTGAATAAGAGTTTTTCGATGAATATGATGATGTCATATTTGACTTAACAATTAGTCAATGTCAATATTAATCCTCCTACTTCATATCATCTATTAATATACCCTAACGTTTTGAATGGGTATCCAAAAATTGCTTCAAAGTAATTAATGATATTGGAATTTCATTAGTAAATATTTGTAACGAAATAATCATTTTTAGAAAAATATTTTTTTTATCTTTCCTTTTTCAAATTCTAAAGTTTTCATGGCAACTATTCATATATTCTTCTTTAATTTGGTTTTAAGAATAAAAATGTTCATTTCTACTCATAAGTATTTTAATCTCATTTAATTTTAATCTGCCTTTTTTCATTGGATTTTTGTAATTATATCGATGCATCACATTAGTTTTGTATATAAATTATTTGTTCTAACATATTAAAAATTCAGGTAAATTGGTATAGTTAACTTTACTTGTCATACTAAATAGTGATATTCCTATCATATTTTTTTAGCGTTGCGACATAATAATACACTAGCCAATTAACTCGGGTTCTACCTAGAGATATTAATAAAAACTTGATAAAAACATATCTTCGCCACTAAAGTTGCGACATTTTAACGGTACTCATAACCTTGGAATAGTATACTTTATGTTTCAAATAAATATAATTATCTTATTAACACGCATAATAAGCGGATAAAAGAACTTAAAAAGATTATGTATAAAATTTTAAAAAATATGATTGTTTTTTAGTTATTTAGGTCTAATTTTGGATTTTATAACTATGTGAGACATGAATTCTCATCCGTTATACAATTATGTGAATATATGGATTTTTGAGCATACGCATATGAATAGTGTTATGAGCATATGTATGCAAGCCGAGCATAGTTATGCAATATTTTTGTAAATAATCGTTTCATGAGATAGTTGGTGATTAAATAATAATGTGTTTTCTGCGTATACTAATATAGCTGACAGCTCAGGCATGGCTTCAATAGCGAAAGAAGTTCCCCTCCACCCCTTTTTTAATTACTAATCGAATATCCTTAACTATTTGACTAAAAATGCAGCAAAAGGAAGAAAAATCTTTTGCCTTTGGAAGCGTTCGCTGGTAACCAAAGCATATCGTTCCCGCAACCACTTTGGTACTTTGTTTATAGCTTTTTTAGGTTATGCTATAGAAGGGGGCTTGCGTTTGAATTGAAGTAGCAAAGCAATTGCGAGTAACGTATTTTGCTGTTTTTTTTAGTTTCAGGTTGTCCTCTTTTAGGGATGAGAGTGTGCCCCGTCAACTGCATATTTACAATACAGACGTGGCAATCAGTTGGACCTGCCTTCTTACTTGACTTACAATTCAACTTTTTTTTTCTTAAATTTGAATCATTTCCTCTTTATCGTCATTCTTTTGTTTAAGAACTGTGCCCCCTTGCCTCGGTGGCTATTTGACAATCTATTTAGTGACCAGTCCGCTAGTTTCTTTGATCCCACTCGGTGTTCCTTTTTTATTTGCTTCCAATAGTTAGACCTATCCTGAAAAATTGTCGGCCTACGAATGTGGTTTCGATCCTTTCGGTGAAATAGATAACCCTCAAAATAGTTCATTATTATAAAAAAAAATATTACTTTTTGATACGCCCCTTTATAAAATTACAAAGCCCAATGTCCATTTTATTTCCTAAATCTAAATTTATTATTCCACGGTTCGTTTTCTATATATTCTATTAGAGTTGTTTTTTTTTTTTAAAATGTCTATTTATCTGAGTTTTTGGCTGATGTTTTAGTTTCTATCCAGTAGCTTTTTTAATGTTAAGTCGTCAAAAATAATTGTGACCCCTCTTACTCAATTTTTGGATATGCGCCAAGGCTAAATTCCAAGGCTAATGACTACGTACAAAACTCAAACTTAAATGCGAAAGTCTTACAAATTCTTGAAACATCATAAACTAATCAAAACATAATCTAAATAAATTAAAATCTCTAAAATAAGATAAAGTCTTGATCGTCTGCTAAACTGTATTTCCCTTAAAAGCTTGACATCTTATCTTTTCCTGAGAATCTGGGATACATACTACTAGGTCAGCTAACGCTGGTGAATTCACAGTTTAAATATAATAAAATACTTCATTCAAAAATATATCATGCTGTTTTGAGATACTGTAAATAACTGCAAATAAACTGACTGGCATGCAATAGTATACATATCATCATATGAACAACTAATAAACTACCACTCTGTCTTAAAAGACATGAGTATTAAACTGTCATTCCGTCTTACAAGACAGGAATATTGAACTGCCATTCCGTATTAAGCAGAAAGAATAAACTGCAACTGCTAATATCATGGTAACAGATAAACTTCCAAATAAACTGCATGTTCATAATAAGATAATATATACTACGCATGTATAACTGCCGTAAATCAAAACAAAAGCATGATAACTACACTTTACAAAACTAACTATGCATGTATCCCAGTTTAAGAAAATCTGATGAACTCACCTGACAATGTTGCTTAGCTTTTCTGTCTTCTCTACAAACTCCTACAAATTATAACATTACATTTTACTAACTTTTATCAACCGCAACTATCTTCTATACAACCTTAATTGATTGGTTGAGCTTTCATTACGTACTTTATGACTACTATTGCTTATAAAACAATTCAACTAACTATAAACGTTAACTATATTTTAACAAAAGCCGCATCTCAAATTAACGCCTAATAATTCTTTTCCATACTGCATGACACTTGTGAATAATTAAACCAAGAATTATATAGTATGTGAATCTTCACATGACATGTACAAAACTAATACGTAAGCCTTTTTGAACAAAATCACTACTTTTAATCACATGAAGACTAATAATTAAAATCTATTATAAATAAAACACACATTACATATGGAATTTGCTTAGTCAAGAGGCCATCAGCTTTTCTTTTACTACTACCTAATATAAGTATCTTTATTTACTGCTATTCATATTTATCTATCTACTAATATATAAACATGACCATCACTTTTAGACATAAAACTCCATTAATGAACAATAGCTTTAATTTTGCTTGTGAACACTTGACTCCTCCTGAAAGCCATACCCACTTCGAAGATTGGATCGAAATAACCAACTTGCACGACTAGTCGACTACTACTCAAAGATGACGACCCCGTTATTAATTCAGATCTTTTATCAAAATAGAGTTTAAGGGTATGCATATAAATGTCGTTTTATAGTTTTACAATCTAACAGCAAGTAAACTTCCATGTTAACGCGACTAAACCCAACTCGAAAACAATACCCTTTACGGAACAACCAAACTAGTAGACAACATATCATTCCAAAAGCTCAACCAATCTATTATTCTACGGTTTCTTAAACTTAAGATTAAATTGCTTCGGGATGGAACATATGTTACCTTACAAAGATGAGACTACGAGAATGATCCTGACGAAACTCACAATGATTCCACCACCTCGACTTCTCCTGGACTATCTTACGTTCTCTATTCCCAATATACTTAGGGTTTTGTTTTTGCTGTATGAAATCTCTAGCGGATATAGAATATATATAATATAATATGAGCTAGCTAGGTTGTTACGAGATATTTAAAACCGACCTACTAATCTTCTAATTGTAATCCAACTTTCCAACATGTTTAGTAACACCTTGTAACTTTTATTAGTTGCCAAAACTAACCTTCTAACTTGTCATTAAATAACTAGCATAAAGATTTATTCATTAACATATATATTGTTAAATATAATAATTATTACTTCACATTTTGGGTCTCACACCTCTTACTCAATTTTTGGATCCGCGCCAATATGGGAATGCAGTTTCACCAAAACAATCTCCCTCCAAAAACTAATATTTTTTTTTAACAACAGTTATTCATTAAATAACTAGCTAGCAAGATGCTAGAAAAAGTGTTACAAGGTAATTGAGTTACAATTTTTTGGGTTTGCAAGCCATTCAAACCACGTCGGACGATATTTCTTGCTTCTAACACTAATACACCTAAATAAAAAAACAACGATGTCATCAAAAAGCTTTTATGGTTTTGCTTCGAGATTGTTAAAGATGGCTTCATTTCTATTCTTCTAAATGATCCAAATTGTGGTAAGGATCACAACATTGAAGCAACCGGAGATAGTAGAAGAAAGACTTATATCATCCGCCCAATTAAGTATAGCACTTACTGACCAATTGGCGGGAGCATTGACAGTGGCGAAGCCACTTTGAGATTAGAGAGGGCCAAGGCCCATCCGGGAGGCTTAATATCAATAATATACTCTTTATAAGTTCATTGAAATTTTAGTAATTTACAAGATATGGCTCATCCTATTTCAAAAGATAAAAAATTAAAAGTTACGTCCCATCAATTTAGCATATTATTATTAAGGTGATTTTAATAATCTCTATCATTTTTAGTTAGTTAGAGATTACAACGTCGCTTGAAGTGTCATATTTGCAGTCGGTTATTCTCTTGTTTTGGCCCATCCCGAGCATATATATTCTGGCTCCACCATTGAGCACTGATTGAGCCTCCCTTCCAATAATACTCCTTATAATAAGACAACCTAGCTATTTCGGTACTACTAACGTACTTGGTTCATATCTCCCTAATTTACTTTCGATATAGAGGCTGGTATATTCGTAGTAAACTAGATATAATATGTAAAAATCACTATTTTCAATAAGGATGAATTCATTCGCGGATATTTAACAAGAAAACAGATAATTAATTTTTCGTTTTTTCAAATTAATCTAAAAAACCATACGAAATTATGTGTATTTATCCATTGTAATTTAAAAATAGTGATTTCAATCACTCAGAGTCGGCTCTATAGTATGTATAGGTTAGGCGGTCGTTTAAGGCCTCCAATTTTATTAGCTTTCGAGCTTAGGTATCTTATTTTTCAGAAATCTGATCCTAGTATACTATGTTTTCTATAGATAATCTCATTATTTGATACTAAAAAGTTTGATTATTGAAGTCAAAATATAAGAAAAATAAAAAAGTTTAGATCTTGTTTTAATGGAGGAGAAATGCAAGGAGGTGAAGAATGAAGACGATACAAAAAGTCAAAAAAAGTGTAGTTTGACTAGTTGTACTTGATTTACATTAATGTCCTATTATTATATTTAAATTTTATATAGTCCCCTCTACTTTCAATTTTATCAATTTAGACTCATGTTCATGATTTCATAATGCATTAAAATTTAAAGTTTTGATAATATAAGTGTAATATGTATTCACATATTTTCCTTTTAAGTGATCTTAAAATTTTTAATAATATAACTTTAATATGTATTCGCATTCATGTATAGTGTGGTTGAAAATTTGGTTTTAACCTTTTAACTTCATTATTTATTTTTGTCCATTTTAGACCCGAATAAAGTAAAAAGGTTTTGTTAAAAGTTTTTAATATAGGACCTCCAATATTAGTATCGCTTAAGGCTACTAAAAAGGTTAAGCCGACATTACAATCACTCGTATTGGAAAGTGGAAAGTATATATACTGCAAAGGTTCAGTTTGGGCCTTTAACTAAACTAGAGATGGATTAAGTTGGTTTAGACTTCTTCTATATGTTCGTGTATTATCACTTTATCAGGATCTGGACGGAGTGCATCTTTAATGGACTGGGCTTTTAGTGTCTAATGAAAGTCTTTACTTCTTACTTCTTCAGCTATCCTAATCCTAATCCTAATATATACTAATGACTTATTAACCAATCAAATCGGTCAATTTCATCAAATTAATTTTTGCTTATGTCATCATTTAGATTAACTACAAATTAAAAATCTTAATAATCATGTTTCTACTTCGTTTATAATACTGAGTATTAAAATTTCTTAACTAGAATTTGTTTGGGCGTGGAGTAAATGTGAGCTCCTTTAGTTGCAAGCTCTGTAATGATGGATTTGATGATATATTTCACATCTTCCATAATTGTAAATTCATGAAAGAAGTTAGAGGGAAGATTAGCGTGTGGGTTCAGCATTACTCTCTCCCTAAAGTCGAGCCTAACAATATGGGTGGTTCTCCTAGTCATGGTTGAGACTTTATCAAAAACAACATGAAGTGAAAACCGGTAGCTCGACCTTCATTGGTTGGGAGTTTTTCACATGTCTTTTGGTACGAGGTTTTTCACTCCTTTTAAAGTTTTCGCAGTTAGAGTCTAGATATTTGGTACTTTTGTTGTGATTCTAAATTGTAATTGTAATTTTACTCTTGGCTACTAGTATCTTGTTAGTTTGCCTTTATTTTTAATATAATATTGCCGTTCTATAACAAAAATTTATTTTTTTTTAAACTATTTTTCTTTAACCGTTTATATATTCAAATCTATGCTATATTATATATTGTTTACATATCATATTGTATAACAATTTTTCATTTGTGTGTATGGTTGTTATTATAATGCTATGAAACATTATTTTTTTGTTAATTAATATATTTTTTTATCCTTTTTAAGTCAGACAATAAAATTACTCATAGATATATATATATAAACACTACTTAATCGTACATAATATAAGAATTCCGTACATCGTACGGGCATAGTACTAATTGAATCTTATAAACCAAACATCTCCTAATATCATCAAATAACTTGTAATTAAACGAAAGTTTATGTTGTAATTTTCATGAAAAATTTTTACATCTAAAAAAACCAGGGAAAAAAAAAACCCAAAATATTCAATCTCACTAGCCAATAAATGGAGGGGGGGGGGGGGGGGGGCGTTTTCTTTCTAGGTTATGTGGAATGACCGAGTCTTTTTGAATTAGATGCACGTAATTCCCATGACTGTATTTCCAAAATGACCGTTTTCACAAGGACGTTTCCAAAAGTGTTCAACTCTATTGTTTCCACATCCTATTATTGGATTTCTAATTGTGATAGGAAGTTTAGTCTCTCTAGGCCGTTATGGGTGATAAGTCTTTCTTACATTTTGTAATTGTAGTATTTTTTTTTATTGCCTAGGCATCTTGCCAAAGCTTTATAATAAAATTATAGCTGTTCCCAAAAGAAAAAAAAATGTTTACATGGAAATCGATGTTTTGAAACTAACAGTTCTGGTGAGAAAACATAACGTCTAACCACTATTTGAGGTATATATATTTCATTATGAACCTTTCGAATTAGCTAGTCTGATAAAACCAAACCCAACCTTTTGGTTTTTTTGGAAAACCGACTTACTATTATCGAAGTTGTTTTATTTTTTTTAGTTTTCTTGACAAACTCTGACTTTTACTTCGATCCAATGAAGTAGTGGACTGGACAATATATGTGATGTCTACATCAAACTATAATATTTCAGCTAGCATGAAGAACAACTTTAACAACTATAGACAGTCGACAGATGGATATTAACAAGGAAAAGATTCTGTGACAGAAGTTCATCGATAATCATGTATTAATTTGACTATAACTCAGATCCGTTACTAATCGCTTTTTGTATTTAGCTAATTTAAGTTAGTAAAAATACTAAAAATTTTCTAATAAAAAAGTACTGTTTTAGCTTGTAATCAGTAATTCAGTATACTTATTGATGTAGACATCACACAAATCTTGTCCACCTATGCTTTTAATTTAATTAAATAAACTTCCTTCACCTTTATTTTCAGTAAATATAATTTAAAATCCTTCTTTATGATGTCCGAAATTAGACATCGATCGATTTGGTCAATTAGCATGCCATAATCTTGCATTCAAGTAGTATTATTTTAGTGGCCGGTATCTATCTGCCACATTTGAACGTACTTGAAAAAGTTGATAACCACCCCGACCCAAATCGTTCCACATACAATCGGCTGCCTTTCCATAATATGAGTATCTATCTGACTCAACTAGTCTCGAACCCGAGTATTTAGAGCCTATTTGTGGCACTGAGTTACACGAGCCATTGACACTACTTGAAATATAATGTAAAACAAAGTTAAGGTTTCAAGAGTGATATGAAATTGAAGACATAACATACAAGTACATACATAATTAGTAGGAGTTGAAACCTAGCTAGCCCAATCTTTTCTACACAGTAGTATGTGGTTTTTCTGGCTGCTAAAGTTTTCACAGTTTATCTTGTAATCAGGAACATTAGCTGACAATTACAGTAATTCTGCCGTACATATGCTTATCAAACTTAAAAAGTCTTTTTATTCTTTTTGTTTTACTTCTAACAAAAATATGCTTGTTTTATAAAACACCAAACAAGTAGTCCCGGCCACAAATGAGGTGGTGCATGAGCACAAGACTTTTTCTTTCAATTCGTTGCTATTTTTGAAGAAGTTAGATCTATTTCATTTTTATGAATATTCAAAATGGCGTCAAAAGTGGTGATAGATTGACATAAATGGTGTAATTTTCATTTTTGATGTAAACTTTTGTAATTGTATTCCAAATCTGTACTCGATGTTACTAGCATCTTGCTAGAGTATGAAATGAAATTCCATTTTGCTGTTAAAAAAAAAAAAAAAAATAGCCCCAGCCATATATGATTATGACAATTGACAAACCTAGCTTTTCCAATTAAGTGTAAAACCAAAATCCGAGCATCCATTGGATATATAGATTGAGCATGGAAAAAGGACACATACAACTGATGTCATAAGGATTCAGTCGTTTAGATACTTAAATTGTACTAATCAGCAGCAAAAGATGATAAAATATGTCGAATTTTATTGTTCCATCAAATATATGCACAAAAGTGGACATGGTAATGTTCCTTCGATTGGTCGGTGTTGTTGTTGTGTCCTAAATACATTTTTCAGCTTGTGTAGATTGCAGCTTGACATCGCAATGCACCACACTTTAATTAAACTAGTGTCTTGTACTGTCTTGCTCGCATGCCATTTTATATAGTTTCGATCATGTTGCAAAAATAACAACCATTAAAATTGTTATTCATTAACATACATATTGTGTTCAAATATGTTACAGAGTACTACACATATATAGATAAAGTATAAATAAATGCTTCTCGCTATTTATTCGAGTGAGCTCTCTAACGCGGACCCGGTTAAGACAACGTATGTTAGAGCCCCCGCTGTCGAATCGCGACACGAAGTTTTCAAGCGAAATTCACCTTTAAAAAAAATGTGTATACATTAAACACACTTAGAGTTTAGGGACACTCTTAATACTAAAGATTGTCGGTAAATTGCATCTTTCTTTTTTATGTCGAAAATCATTAATTAGATGTTTTGGAACTTCTATATATTGTGACAATTATACATCAAGGCTATCTGTTATTTATGAGGTTAATTTCCCCGTTCGGATGACCAGTAGACTGATAGCGGATCTTTTTTACTCAAATGGACGCAACATATCTGACTGTATTTAATCATTTCCTTGACCATTTTCATGATAGTCATATTTATCTAGAGAGATTTTGAAATTTGAAACCTTTGTGAGAAAAGAACTACAAATTATACAGGGCAATATAAATGTGACAAAGGTATATTTTTATGCACCACATAAATGATATGAAAATATATATATCTATGTATCGTTGTATTCCTAGCTAGTGATTTCAAGATTAAATGGCACGTGGGTTTGAAGAGAGAAAGGGTGCTTGAGAAAGGCAAAGAAAAAGGTTGAAGTGAGGTTGATGGAGCTACAGAGTATAGTATGGTTTCAAAAAGAAAAATATACACTCCAATTTATGAACCCTAGATAAAGTCAAATATTTAAATTTCAAAATTATCCCTTGTGATTTATATCTCTCGGATTAAACCCTTTGTGGCTTTGTCTACTGGATATAAGTTCTTCTATTTCAAACAATTCAAACCCAATACTGACTTGATCTGACCTATTCTTACTCACAAACTTGACCATTCTAGACTTCTAGTCTTACCTGATTTTTTACTGACTTTAGAAAACAGCTCCCTTCACAATATTCTTGATGCTTTTATATATAATATAGGACTAGTAACATGTACTATATATCATTTGGAGATGGTTAATTGAAAGGGTACATAATATATATAATGTATTCAACTTGGACAATTGCCTTTTGGCTTTCAACTCCTCCCCATTGAAGCATGTATACAACTTGGTTACAAAAATAAACAGGTAAAATATGGTCGCGTTGGAATTGGTCGACTCGCAAAGCTGGTCAGATACCTAGTTTAAGTGGAAATAAAAAACAGTACTAAAATATTTACGATAAAAATTCTTTTTTGGTACGTAGACCATCTTAGTGACACCATCTTTAATGGATCATTAGTCCATGGATTATGCAAAGAGTTTCCTATATATAGCTCCAAAGGGATTAATGCAAATCTCCTTTTATAAAAGGCAAACACGCTCTAAAATCCAAGTAACTTATGCAAAGCATTCAGCGCGCTTTCATATCGCATCAACTTCATATCGATCACTCTCTATATCATCCGTTCATCTTTTGTAAATGATTAAAAGAAAAGTGGCAGTTTCTAACTCGATCAAACCCAAAATAAATAAGTATGAAGTTTAGCATCATAGCAGGTGACAAAACCGAATGATGACCATTTGGCTCAATGAATTGGGGACCACAAAGGTCAGGTGTGGTGCCTTCGCCGCCCTAAGTGAATAGGTGTGTGAAAACCTATTCACACACCTATACATTGTATTGTGAAAGGATATGTGAATCCTAAAATTCATTTTGTATACTCACATATGAGTATAAAATATATATGTGTGTTAGTGAGCGCATACATGCATGTTTGAAAAAGAAATAATAAAATTTTAAATAACAATTCATGAAAGATTATCAAATGTATCTAAACGCAATAGCTCAAAGTTGTAGAATCAAAATGGAAATCGGAGACTCGCTCATTTAACTTTCTACAACTAAATTTAAATTTCATAATTAGGAACATCTGAGTGAAACCAGGAGGGCATAATTTTAAGAACATAAATATTAGTCAACCAAAAAATTTTAATGGGAACAATATCTTTCTAATAGAATTTGGGTAGTTAAAATTAAAGTGTCTGAAATTTAACTCAATTCACATATATAGTTACAGAAGGAAAACAAAAAAGAACAATCAATGACAGAATAAGGCTCCACGGATAACAATTTCACATTGAGATTTCAATTGACCAACAAAGAATAAGAGAGATTTGAATTTGCATAAAATTCAAGATGCATGCTGAAGAAAAAACTAGGTATTTTGTTTGCAGAAAAGGTAAAGTCAATACAAGCATAGTCCGGCCTCTTGATGATATATATGACAAGAATTTCATCGGTGAACAAGAATCGAACCATAAAAGAGCTCACTATGCTATATGGTATGTATAAAAGCATTTCATCCTATGTTTTTGACATTAGATGTTGTGGAAAATTAAGGGGGGAAAAGAACGTGAAGCAGATCTACGGAGTGAACATATTGTTATTTATATAGATAATTGACCATGATAGATTTCTAATCATGAAATAAAAAAACACCAATTAATAATCATATCCAATTAAGTTGGTTCCATTAATTATCAACAATTAAATATATAATTTATGGACTTACACCTTCATCACAATTAACCATTCAGATCCACAAAAATGTATACATCTTCAAATCATCACAATACTGGTTGGTTGAGCAAGTCCTGCAACATGAACAACAAAATTCAACAGTCCCACCTGTTTCTGTTTGTGTTAATCTGAACAACAAGATGAAGTTAAAGTACCTCAAATGGCCAATCTAGCTAGATCGTTGCACGGTCATCCTGCGGCTCAAGACCACCGTTAAATTTAGGCAAATCGGTGAAGGAGGAGCTGGATTCAATCGAAAGAGACGGGTTGTGCTGATAACTATACATCAATGACATATTTTCTTCCATAATTGACTTCCCAATACTGTCATTGTTATAATCATTAATTGGTGACTCATCAATTGAACTCCAAAAACTTGTTTGAAATGTCAAATTTGAAGAACAACAGTCACCAATAACAACATTATTATTATTATCAAAATTTTTATTTTGCATTTTTTCTTTAGTCCTTTCTCTAGCTCTTGCTCTTGCCTCTGCCCTTGACTGATTAATCACATCAGGAGATCCAGATTTGTAATAATTATTTCTTGCAATCAAATTCTTTCTTTTCGGGACCCTTTTCTTTTTAAGTCCCTCTTGATTATCTTCAAGAGATTCCAAGAAATTAGCCACCTCAGATTCGTCGGTTATCGAGGCACTACTAGTTTGTCTCTTTCTTTTAACAAGTTCAACAATTGGGATCTTGGACTTGTTAAAAAGCCAATCAAGGGTTTTGCTTGCTTTATCAAACCCTAACAAATCTTGTAGGAAAAAAAACTTTCTTGCAACTTCAATTGACAATCTTACCCTTCGATCTCGAGGGCCTTTCGCAGTATGGATCTTGCTATGATGATCTTTCTTGGGAGACTTTTTTTCCATGTCCAAGAGATCGTTATGGTAGTAGTTTTCCAACCCTAACTGGCCTTGAACTAAACTTTGTTCACTTGAATTATTATTAAACTTGTCATCATTTTCATGAGCAAATCGTGGGCTATTCCATTGATTTTCATCATCAAGCAAAGAATTGATGGAAGGAGGAGGAAAGACATGGTTGGATGATGATGAAGAAAGCTGTGAAAAAGGGTTTGTGGAAAACATCATATCATCAAAGGGACAAATGTTGATAAATATATAGCTAATTTATATATAAAAGATTCACTAGTAGTTCAAGTTAAAGCTATATATGGGGTTAGCTTAAACATTGGTATGCCTCAAAGTGAAGTATGTAACTATGTATATATCTAGTCTAGCTTAAAATATATGCTACTAGTGGCCGGGACTACATATTGAAGGGAAAAAATATATATAGGCCGGGTGAAAGAGTACCATAACATTGATATATGAAGACTCTTAATGAAGACTTTTTCTTAATTTGTTGTTATAACACCGGTGTGATCAACTGTCCTCTTCGCTAGTCGTCGGTCTTTAAACTACTGGCTAAATATCATTTTTATGCCTCGTATGCTTGGTTTTCTCCAAAAACCAAAGCGGGTTCATTGGGTGGATATGTGTTTGTTGTGTGTAAAATAAAATGATGGAACGAAGATATGTTGTTGGTAGAAGTGTGTCGGTTGGTGTGTCAATTTAAGAATGTCGATGTGACATAGAGATGATAAAGACAATTAATGAAGTAAAAAAGTATAGTTAATTAATTAGAGAACTATCAGTTTTACCCAAAATCTTGAGTTTGATCTTTAGGGATAATAAACCATGAAGTTTTCGCTCTAAATACTTGTAACGGCCCATGATTAATATATTATTGTCTAGGTTACGTGCAACTCTTCACCATTATACGGTGAGATTTCCCTGATGTCGTATACCAACTGAATGTTCAAAAAATAAAAAGTGTTATAATATAGAGTTTTGTTAGTGACAACCTTTAAGGCTGTCAGTATTAATTAATTTGATGTATTAAAAATTATACTTTGTTTTGCCAAAATTCATGATGGGACGGCTATTGATATATAAAGTACCACTTTTTATGCATGTAATAAACTGTTAATGACAACCCTTAAGGCTGTTATTATCATTTTTCTATAATATATCAAGTAAAATGGATTAAAACACATGAAAAAATAATCTTAATTTATCAAACTTAATAATTTTCTTATACATAAAATCTAGAGACGTGAAAAAATCAAAGGCATGTAATAAAATTAAATAATAAATAGACTACCAATATTAAAGTTTTATGATTTTAAGAAAGTTAATTAGTTAAAGTTTTAGATATATCAATCATTTTCTATATTTGGATAATCGTGAACGTATCATTTATGTATTAGTGTAATAAGTTAGAGCATTTATTTATCAAAACTTACATAACTTACATATCATATCCAACCTATCAAAAAGGAGTGTTCACATTTGTTTTAATGTTAGCTTTAAGTAGATATGAAACTTCTTCGACGTGAAAATTTAGCTCTTAGATTTCTTTTATAACATGATATTAGTTGATCTTACTTTTCAAAACACTCATTGATTAGGTACTTTTTATTAATAGAGGGAATAATGTAATTTTCTCTACAAAGCAATTTAGTTAAGGCATATAAATGATGCCTAGTCGAAGGATAATAATAATAATTAGATGTCATTAATGAACTATTTATTATTTGTAAGAAGTATCATGGATCCAGGCTTTGCTTAAGTAAGGTTAGCTTAGTTGGTAGATCTTTTGCTGTTCAATTCCAAACATTGATGTATAATCTAGTAGACTTTGCTTTAAAATATGAAATTCAAACCACTAGATATAAGTTAAAACTTTTGTTAGAGTTCATATAAATATTTGAAAATGGTCAAAATAAATATATATCAAAATCGTTTATTTAAATAATTAACCTGAACAAGAAAAACCTTATACCTACCGTTCGGTCAAAAGTATTCGCATAAATATACATAAATCTATTTTAAATGTGTCAATATACAACCAACTGGGTTGGATCACTGGTTGGAGCTCATGCCTCCGGAAACAGAAGTTATGGGTTCGATCCTCATGCCCAGCAAGGCTGGAGGTTCTTTTCTACCTATTGTAGAACCTGGAAGCAGCCTAGTTCTCTACCTTTGATAGGGGTAAGGTTGTCTACATATCAACCTCCTCATACACCGGGACACAAAACCCGTATAAAACGGCATGGGGAGTTACTTTACTTTATTTTAAATGTCAATATTTGGCATTATCCACAATTATCTTTTGTAGCCTCGTTCTGCTATTCATTTTCAATCAAACATGTCCACAATTTTACTTGTATATCTTTTTATCATATATACGCGTCTAGTAAATGACCAAATAGAACAAAACCTTTGATTCCAATATTTTATTTTTGGGTTAAGTGTACGGAAATGTAATCAACTAAAGTCGAAAAGTTATTGTGTACATGAACTTACAAAGGTTTATTGTATACATGAACAAAATCAGAAACGTTATAGAATACACGATTGACCTGCTATTCCCTTAGCCGGTAACCTTTTTGAATTCTTAACTACCTGGTGACGTCAGCAATTTTGTCTTATTCTTAATTTGTCATTTTCTGTTGATTTTTTTTTTTTTTTTACGATTGTATATTTTTACCACTTAACTTTTAGGTTTATCACTTTAGTTTAACTTTTTATATACAAGTATAATTTATTTTTAAAGTTTTTAATTTTTATCAATTAACTTTGGATTTTAACATTAATCATCAAAAAAAATTTTAATTTTTTTTTCTACTTTCTATCTTTTATGTTAACGCTTTTAACTTATTTATTATACCACTTAACTTATTGGTTTTTTAACTTTAGTCTAACTTTTTGTATACAAACTTAATTATAGTTTAGTTTTATACGGAGTAGTTTTTAATTTTTATCAATTAACTTTGACTTTCTAACTTTAATCATCAAATCTTTTTTTGTTCTTTACTTTTTATCTCTTATTTTAAGGTTTCTAACTAAACTATAGTAAATTTTAATTGTCCAAACTTTTAGGTACTGTTGTATGTATAAATGCTTATATGACGCAGTATCGATCCTGGGCAATGTCCCCCCGGGGTCAAAAAACTAATTCTAACTACACATATTATCAAAATTTAGAACCATAAGAATTTAAAAACAAAATCGGATCTTTTATCTTGATGATGAAGATGTCAAATAAATAAATAACAAAACTGATGAAAAACGATGTCAACCCACCCCACATATTCCTTTTTCTGTATTTCATCATGAAACCGACAAACAAGTAATTCTTTTTACACCCCGCCGCCGAGAGATGTTGTGGGAGATGTTGGTCGTCAACTGTTACTGTCTTTTGCTTTTTCTTCTTCTCTTTAATATTCCTTTTTTTGTATTTCATCATGAAACCAACAAACTAGTAATTCCTTTTACACCCTGCCTCCGAGAGATGTAGTGGGAGATGAAAAAAAGTGGAAATTGTAAAAATCTTGATACAATAAATATTTATTATAAGTTCATGCACGCAATAACTTTTTGGGCATAGTTTATTACATTTCATGCACTTAACCGGCCCACATCAAGCATTTAGCCGGTTTCGGTATACAATAGAAAATTAGCAGGGTTGATGTATACAATAAACCTTTTGGTGTAAGTTCATGTACATAATAACTTTTTGACCTTAGTTGATTACATTTCGGTGCACTTAACCCTTTATTTTTCACACAAAATTAGGTAAAAACGTTGGACCGGAAATGGAAAAGAATGTTCCCTGCACTATTGTACACGTTCCATCTAAAATGTGCTCAAATGATAAATTCGTGTGTTTTCTAATCAAATAACTAAAATTAAACTTGACATGTAACTGATTATATGATAATCTTATACTATGACCATCTATGAACCTCAGAAATTATTTGGTAACTTATGATATAACGTGGCACAAATTTTAAATTATAAATACTTTGAAGAGATGTAGGCAACAAGTCTTTAGGAATTGAAATGAAGTATATTATAGCCCTTGATCACATGAAACCTAATTGATGTTCAACCACGTTTATTACGACAAACTTGGAAACTTTATGAACAAAGGTACCTTACTTACGATCAAGATTTGATTCACTTGCTCCCATGACCTCGAAATAAAATTTATAGTCATGCCTAATCAAATATAATAAATATAAACCTCGAAAATAAATGTATACATGCTCGGATTTCAAATTGTGTTTAAGCAGGAATAATAACCTGTCTAAATATATGCTAAGCTTTAGTCATCAAAATGAAAATTTTTACAAACATCACCCATAAATACAAAACTATGGATATAACACAGACTAGTGACAAAGTACTAAATGAGAAAAGAATATAAATGATTAATTTTTCTAACCAAATAGCCTAATTATCCTCCTAACTATAGGATGATGACATGTGAAAAAATTAGGGGGCAAGATTAGGAAAGAGAATTTAGTTGATACCACATGTCACCTTCTTAATGTATTAGGATGATTATTAGGCTATTTGTTTAGGAGGACTTGTCAATTTATCATTTTCCAATAAAATACGGAGTATTGTTTTTGTAAAGAACAAACTTTAGGCTCCTAAATTTCTGGGTCATATTAGAAAGAAGTCCCAACTAATTGGTTTACTATATGGCCCGTCACAAACATCTCTTCTCCAAGCCCAGTTGACAATTAGCAGCAGCCCATTTCTCATCTTGCATCCCTCAACTTTTCAAAAACATATAAGTCGTCCCCCTGATAATAATAGTACCCTACCCACTTTCCAGATATGGTTCGACAATGAAGCCATTTGAAAAAAATGAATTTTGCACATCTGTGTTTAACGGGTACATATAGCGAATATGGTAAAAATGCATCCAGTTTGCATTTTTTAATAAATATGTTAAAATAAAGTGATTTTAATGTTCAAGTAATGATTATAGAATTCTTTTTGAAATTTAATATGGATATAGTTAATTGATTGTATGTTAACATGTGTACTGGAAATAGAAGTTAGCAAAATCCTTGATGAATATACCTTCTCCAATGTATTAGTCTTATGATTTTGCACTATGAGTTCCTAGGCCTATACGGACGACTCAACTAACTCAAAAAAAGCTCCTAGGCCAATTTACATGGCCATAACCTTTCCTGAAAAAAGAATCGCCCACAACCACCCTTGTCCATCACCCAAGAGCCGATACTGTTTTTTGATAAGACATGCACTAACAAACAAGTGTCCGAGTACTCGTTACAAAATAAAAGATCCTCCAAAAAAGTGGGAGCAAGCTGTCTAAAAACAACTCATGAAATCTACACAACCAATCGAGACTCCCCAATAGTGAAACCATCATGTTTTGTGGGACGATGAACCTTATTTCTGCAAACCATGACATTTTGTGATCAATCGTGTTGCCAACCCAAACAAAACAAAAAAGAATTCCTTATAATTCTCTTTCAGCACTAAAAAGACAATGACAGAAAAAAGGACAGAATGACAAAATCTTTATGATAAAATAAAGAAAGATTTTATTACAAAAGTATTGTTTTATAAAATTTGATGTGGCAATTCTAAATTCTTTTTCACATGGTTTTCTTTTTTATAATTATGATGTCATATAGGTTTTTAAATACTTTTATAAAAAAAAAAAAACCTTTACCTCTTGGGAGTTTTAGAATTCAAATCCAAACATTTATGTTTAATTATTAATTTGAAGAAAACTAACTAATATGTGTCATAAATAAACAAATCAATAAGTTTTTTCTAGCCCATTTAAATATTAACAAGAAATTGAATTTAGTCATGATAATATTGAATTTAGTTTTTTCCAACCTAATTTGTTTTTGCTGCTAATTCAAGGACAATTAACTGAATTCAATGCCCCTTAACAATGAAAAAAAGAAAAAGGAAATAAAGAGACAAGACAGAACTTGGAATGACGTTAATGGTAAGTGAAATGAAGCTTTTTAACAAAGACAAATATGCAATAATTGATACAGTGAAAGTGAAAAGAAGCTTTACAATGTAGAGTCTTTTCACTTTGTTTGTAGGAGCTAATTAAAGGGCATATATGATGAATAAGCACCCAAAACTTGACAAGAAGCAAACAAACATTGAGATGAGGATTAGCCTAATGAGGTAGTGTAGTATTGTACCAGACTCACAGCCAACAAACAAAATGGTGAAATAAATTCTATGGATACAGATACGCGACCAGATTCGTTTCTATATTGAACCCCATCACCAAAATCATGATGTTGAAGTAACATGGACGATTCAATTAATTCCTTTTTAGACATACTAGCTGGGATGTACCCGCGCAATGCAAATATACGATGAGAATCACTATCTCATGGTCGACAGTAAATAATGGTGAGGTTTGTTTCATCTCACAACTTGTTTTATTTATTGTGTTAAAAAGATTATTTTTTCTTTAGAACAAAGTCGGAATGATTAATATAGGTGTCTAAAAACATTACATTGGAAATACTAATAGTTGGAGAAATCAATGGTTGTGGTTGTGGGTATATGTAAATGTAATGAATGTTTTGAAGATGAATGGTAACGATTAAAAATTAAAACTTATCAGGTGTGAATGAGTGATTGTGATTAATTTAAAAGATGAATATTTTATTAATTTAAAAAAATTAAAATATGATGGCTTAAATATATCATAAAAGTTTATAATTTTAATGTCCCTTTAAATGCTTATTCAAGCATTATTCTTTTCTTTTGGACATATGCATCGAGTATACCATTATTGTAGCTTCCATGATCACAATTTTACAAGTCTAGGTTCGAGAAACAAATGAAAGCGGTGGTTTTTCATTGACACATAGAACAATTACTATCGAATATTTAGTTCACCTTGAGTATTGGTTTTTAAAACTTTTGATTGGTATAGTTGTACGTAACAAATTTTTGGTCTTTCTCTAGTGATCATAAAGCCTAAAAGTTTGTGCAAGAAATCTATATGGACATATGGTTCTTTGAAGAGAGAAAAAAAAGAGTTTACTGACAAGGAGCAACCACATGTGTGATGTGTGGATATGATAAAGTAGTCCTATATATGAAAGATCAAACCGATTAAATTATATAAGGCGTTAGTGCCTTATAATATGACAATGGGTTTCATGAGCCTAGCTACTAAATTAGTAGACACGGGTTTGGGACTAGTTAAAGTTTATGCGCTATGACAACAACAACAACAAACGGTACTCAATTCAAACGAGCGTTCGGGTATGAGGGAGATATGACGTAGACAGCCTTACTCCTACTCTAGGTTGAGAGGCTGTTTCCTAAGGACCTCCGGCCTAGGGCTTTACATTTTAAAAAAATAATCTCAACGGCTTCGCCGGAGAAAAAAGCCAGAGTGTCAAATCTAGATCTCTAGAGAGAGACTAGTTTATGCGCTATGAATGTTCTATAAATAAGATAATAGTAATATTTATGGGCATATAGGTTGTAGGTTAAATGAAATGAGGCATTACAATAAACTGAAAAATACTTGTTTGTTTATATATTTGGAATGGAATGGTTCATTGCATATTTACATTAGAAATGTGATTCTATCATTTTTATTTTAAAGGGGGTCTTGTTTTTGTTTCATTCTATCATGAAATGAAAAAAAAACATATAAAAAATAACCTTCTATTAACTGCCGGAAAAGAAACTTCTCCACTAACCCATATTTTTTTTATATTAATTTTTATTTATTTATTTTAAATTTTTTTTTAACTATTTTGGTCTTTTCACATGAATTTCATTTCACTTCATCATAACAACCAAATATTACAAGGAATGATAAAGACTCTATCAATTATGAAACTAATTTCATTATCATGTTTATTCCATTTTGTTATTATACCATTTAGTTCAACTATCCTCTTTCCTTGTTATAACAATCTTTAAACATGTTAAGCAAAATAATGTGAGCACAATGACAAATGTATATACAATTATCAAATTGTTTCTAGTTAGCATCACATAAAAAAAAATACAATTCAACGAAATCAAATTGATACGTATATCTTTTGCTAAGGTCTAAAAGTGTAAAAAGAGAGACATTTATGAGTTTTTTACTATAAAAATCACTTTTAGAGGACCTACACATAACACATCTCAATGTACCTGCAAGGCTACAACAAAAATTGGAAGAACCACGGACCGTACATTATCAAATTTGAGAATTATATCACAGGAAATCCGTCATAAAATGGTGAAAAAGGAACAATTTTACAAGTTCCATTGGTTAAAATTGAATAAAATTGTAGAGTAGCCTTTTTTTTTATTTGAAAAAACAAACTATTATTCTACAACATAAACACTTCAATAAATGTAAACTGATAACATAGGAGAACATGATCTCTTGTACACATTTATCTCTACATGTCTATTTTCATTTTGTTTGAATGGCTGAAAATGTATAGAATAAATTTGTTTGAAAATTTGTGTGAATATTATCTCGTGTCTCGTGAGATATCTATGGTAAAAATAACTCCGCTCAAATGTCACGAATTAATGTTTCTTATCGTAAGAAAGATAATCATCATCTTAACTTATGCATTTTATATTGAGAGTTTCGGAAAAAAGGAGATTTAGATTTTAATAATCACATGATGAACTTACAAAAAGGGTCGACCCGATGTACCAAATTGTCGACCATGCATGTGAGGCATCACATTGGGATCGAGGGGTATCAAGTTACGAGTGTAGTGTAGGCATTTTTATAGAACTAGATTTAGGGTTGTTAATCTCGACCCAACCTGATATCCAACACGAAAAAAATCAAGTTAGGATTGTGAAAACTCGACTCGTCAATCCACTAACCTGATTTTTTTTGTTGGGTTCGGATTAACCTTTCGGGTTAACCAGGTCGACCCGCCAACCTGAAAATATATTAAAATTTATATAATTTTTTTAACAGGTTGACTCGCCAACCCATGACCCATTTGACCTGAAATCTACCAACCAGCCCGCCAACCCATATGACATGTTTGACTTGAAATCAACCTGCCAATTCACCAACTCATTTGACTCGCCAACTCAAAAACTCGGCCTATCAACTCACCAACCCAATTTTTTTCAGGTTAGTGGGTTGGGTTCGGGTTGACAGGTCATGCATCAGGATTGAAATTTCTGACCTGAAATTTTTAATGGGTTGGGTTGGTGTTAAATATTTTTGACCCATCAACCCGAACCCGAATCCATTGTCAGCCCTAATTAGATCTATCTATGATGCCAAATTATATGATGAGGAACAATCGATCCATAAAGCCAATTTAGGTTAGATATTTGTAGTTTAAACTTCAATTTCTAAGTTATATATTCCATTTTAAATAAATGTTTTAATTTAACTTTTAAATTTTTTTTCTTTTAATTTTGATCGTAATCATTTTTGTTTGTATTACATAATAATTGATATGAAACTATATAAATAGATTAGATTTTTACTTTAGTCTTCATTGATTTAAGCAAAAATATTAAGAAAAAGACTTTAAAAGTAAAAATGTGACATTTAAAATAGGACCGAGGAGAATAATACTTTAAATATCTAATGAGAATCAACATTGAATAATCTACTAATCCTACTATACATGAGTTAATTACGTAGCAAATCTCTACAACTTAGAGCTACAACTTAGAGTAGAAAAATCTCATGACCGACCGTGCTTATATAAAGCATGGTGTTGACACTTCTATACGAATGTTTGTATGAAATTTATTCTAAAAACATCACAATTTATTTTCTTAGCCACAATCCACACATTGTAGACACATTTGCACAAGGTAAATTAGCATGGTCGATACGAAAAAACGAAAATCGTCAAAACTATGATCTACTATTAACTACGACACATGCAGAGGTCGACAGTGCTATATGTTAACCTACGTGTCTACGATATCCATTATAGCTAAAAAAGAGATTTAACTCGTTTGCACTTCACCCTTTAGTTCGAATTGCTTCTCCAAACATTTTTTTTTCGCTGACCAAAACCGAACAAATTTTAGTCATGCCAACAAAGCAGCATCACCACACATCTCTTGATGATGTAAACCCGTCCTCTTTGCTCCTTAAGAAACTTGCCAAGCCCTTTGCTTTGTGGCCTTCTTTCTGCATCGTTACTTCCCATATCTATTAATTTACTTTGAGAAACGATAGCACAAATGCAGGATAGTGATATCAAATAAATGGTCAAAGTCACCCTTCTTATATAGACAATAGTGAAAGGGTAGCCGTGTCCAATTATTAAATATTATATTCTAAAGCCCGTACATTGTACAACTCCCCTGTTTCTTTACAAAAGAAAATCTGATATCATACTTTGTCTTTTTGATATTTGGGTCAAACTTCACTTATTAAGAGAATTAAAATAATGTTATACGGAGTAAATAATATGATTATAAGTTTCTATTATAAAAAAGAGTTGGCATTTTGCGTTGAAGCAGACAAAGGAGTACCCTACATTTTATCTGATAGTGTCTTTTTTAGTTTTGACACTCTTTTGTATATTGATAGTAAATTTGTTGGCATGGAGTATATATTCTTTATGTTGTTCCTTTTGTGTTTTCGTAGCTAGTAGGACAACCAACTTTTTCTCACAATCACTTAAAAATTAAAATATAGCTGATCACTAAGATTAAGAAAAATTACATTTCTAAACAATGATATATAGAAAGAGGAATGTTAAAGTAAATGAAGAAGAAAAATAAAAGAGAAAAATTTGTATATATGTTGAATGGATTAGATAATTAGACATGTCTTTAATCACATTTATATTCACTAATGCTAAATATTATATCGACTATATGATCGAATCGAATGATCGATCGTCCGAGTTTAAACTTGGTGACATGGTTTCGATCCCATTTAGCACGGTGCAACAATGATCGTTATGGTTCATATTACGTGGTCGGGGATCATGTTTTTAGTTAACACGAGAGCAAGTACCTGCGCGTTGCGGCGGTGAAATGGTGGGTGATACCTAGGTCATAGAGTATGATAAGTAATAGGAGTTGATATGTCATAGAGTATGATAGTCAAATGCCTTAGCCGTACGGGCTCCGCCCTCAGATTTAAAAATTTGTCGAAAGTATATCGAATGACATTTCTAATGAAAGAGCATGAAATTTTAAGAACACCCATACAATTTTTATAATTTATCGATGTACGGTTTTTGAGATAAAAGATTTTGAATGAATTGGGGTAATAAATGATTTATGGAGGAGAGAGAAAAAAGATAATTGATTGAGATTTGAGGAGAGAGAAAAAATATTATAGTTATTTTAGATAAATATAGAATAGATAGGAGGAGCATTTTGGGGAAGTAGTTAAAATCAATATTGAAAATTTCAAGTTCAATATTGAAAATCTAAAGAAAATCTGATTTATAATATAGTATAGATTTATCCTTGCAATTGATGCCGGTTGTAAGCTAGAATCGTGACTATATCAATATAGCCAAGCTGGTAGATAGTAAATGGAAGTAATAGTCAAACTAAAAAAAATTTAATTTTCTTTGTAGCCGGCCCGTTTTGGAAAGCCGAAAAACTTCAGGGCGACACTTGCTTTGCGAGTAGCCTGAAGTCGGCGATTGTGAACCTAGCTCCGTTGTCACAAGGGATATATTTTTTGGCCCTTAAGATTCGAACCTAAGAATTCTAGTCTTCCATATATGTATTTTCACCCTTAAAAGACCAACCTAATTTTACCACTAAACATTTTAATATGGGATTTTGGGTTTAAACCAAGCGTCAAAAATAAAAGATATATCAATACATTTTAATTGAGTTCCAAATCCATCATATGGTTAAAAGCTATGGACTAATTAAAGTAGTCTTGATGCAACAAATCAAATCAAGGTTGTTATTGTGGGGACTATTGGTTGACTTATTTATTGGCCACTGATTATCTTATGAGTAACTTAAATAATTGTTAAGTTAAAATCTAAATTAAAGACAAATTCTGATTTGTGTGGAAATCAAGGAAACATTTCAGAAATATAGAGATTTCAAGTGTGTACAAAGGGGAGACATACCAAGGATAGTTTACTAATATTGACGAAATATTTAAGAACCCAATTAACTGCATTAAGTAATTAATTAGCTTGATCCCGACATTTACATGAAACAAAGAGTTGATCACTATACATGTTTTGTTTTCCCCTTTCTTAATTTTAAATAACTTGAATATAATTTTATTTTTATACTTTTGGAGCTAAAAATTAATAGCCGAAAGTTAAATATACAACTAACCGTTTGAACGTTCGTTGGAGTAAATTACCTGGAAAAACAATTTTAGTTTGTGATATATATTTTAGGATTATGTATCATTACTGAATATCTACTAGCATTTTTTTTCTCTCAATAAGCTCTCAAAGGTTTTATAATTGTGTCAATAAAACAAAACTAGCACTAAATATATGTTGAATGTTGATAATAATGTTATCAAAAGACAATTAGTCTAAAGTCTTCATGCGAAATGGATCATATTAAAAAGACAAAAATATATATATTTCACTATAATGTAATATTCTCATTTTAATTAATTTATATTCTTACATTAAAAAGGGTAACATTCCGATGAGAACAGTCTTAAAATAAAAACGGTGAGAATACTTAAAAAACATCATTTTGATGCATTAAAAGTCCATAAAACTAACATAGTGTTTAACTAATTATCATTATTTAAGTGTTTAACAACACATTGATCCGTCAAAATCGAAAAAATCACGTTTTTTGTTTTGTGCATCCATCTTGGATGCATATTCATCAAAATGATGCATCCAACAAAAAACGTGATTTTCTCGATTTTGACGGTTCAATATGTTCTTATATATACACTTAAATAATGATAATTAGTTAAGACTTATGTTAGTTTTATGGACTTTTAATGCATCAAAATGATGTTTTTTAAGTGTTCTCACCGTTCTTATTTTAAAACTATTCTTATTTGATTGTCCCCCGTTAAGAATTTGTTAATATCCTTAATTTATTTGTCATTGATAACAACATAAAAAGGTTAAACTTGGAACAACAATTGAGGGCTGGGTTCGTGGCAACTTCCAAAGGTGCCAACAAATTGGCACAAAATTATAGTTAGAAGAGCCAAAGGATCTTAAGATCTTTTATGCAAGGTTTTGTGGTATCATCCAACAACATTGGAGTTCGTTTGGTTGTAACAAGAAACGAGGTTCATTGTACTAACAAATGCTTACGTTGTTTCAAGATTGATACCATGTCTCAGGATATCAAGCATTCAAATTTGGCTTTCAATGATTTGCAATCTGAGTGGCTCTTCATACAATGCAACCATCATACATTGAACAATAAGAAGAATGTATTTGGTAAGGAAGGTGGCCAAAGTAGCTACACTGCAAGCACGGTTTAACAAGATGTAATCGACGCGAGTTTGTGTATTTTGACACAAAATGGCATGCAACTATAAGTTCTTGATGCGAAACTTGCCACTGTGAAGGGATTTATAACGAATTGACGATATATTTAAGGAAAATGCTAACTATAAGGGTTGTCGTTAACGTGAATGAGCCATGCTAGGATGGCAAACAAATTAAACTTAAGTGGCATATGTAGTGGTCCAATTAAACAAGAGATGGAAAGAAGAGAGAGAACACATAGAAGTGGTTTAATTGGTGGATATTAAGTTTGTAAAAGGTTTGTAAACTTAGAATTACTCTTTCGGAGCTACATGGAATCTTGAAACAATTCAAAAATCATTATCAACAATTGCTTAAGATTGTTACCCGTATTATTAGGAAAACATCAATATTGGTAAAAAGAACGCTGAACATTGCATCAATTATTAGTAACAAGCCGCAGCAATCAGATTGCTGAAATAAATAGCACACTATCAATTGATGCTGCCATATGTCACAACTACATGTATATGAATATATATCTAATTTTTAACAGAATCAAGAATCTTCTTGCTGCATTATTATTGCCAAGAATGATTATATGTTCTCGAAATGTACGACTCTAGTAAAAAATTGACCATAATCCAAACAGGAGTCTCTTCTCGACAAGCAGCGTGTGTCAAAATTGTACCGTATGATATGCCTTAAATGTTACATTTCATGTATCTCATCGCAATATATGGCTTCACTCCTTCGGCTTTTTACTCATTGTTTTACGCTTGTTAGAGTCCAAGTATCTCTTTCTTAACCGAATATTAAGAGGTGTAACCTACATAATGCACACATACGAAATGATCAATTCAAAATTCAGGAAAACCTATAGCAAACTTCATGAACAATTTAAAGCCTTCAAAATAATAAGATGATCAATACCAGCCACTAAAAACTATAAACAAAATAATTTTAATGTTTTTAAAGATCGTGTCACTGTAGTTGATTCATGGGTAGTCAATACAACTGTTATTAATCAAAAACAAATTAGCCATCAGATTTCAGGTGGCACTATCGATCGATGTACTTATAAACAGCTCAATTAGATTCACATTTATTTAGGAGTGAAATGAAAAATAGCAAAACAGAAAACAAGTCAAAGTGTCTAAAGTAATGCATAAAACCCCCCTAGATCAATTTATTTAAAAACTAATCACACAAATGAAATTTAAATTCAACCCTTTAGGATATATTTGACCCACTATTTACTTGAAAACCTAATAACACAAATGAAATATATCCCATTTTACCACCATCTATATATCTCATTCATCATCTAACTTTGCAATGAAGGATTAAAATAAATACATATTCACGCCTATCCCTCTCTTATTGGAGAGGTTATATAGATTGGGAATGTCATGTCTATATGGAAAAGGAAGTGATATTCGTATCATTTATTTTGATGGATGTACTACAACTGTGTATTGCCGGTTTGTACAGTCAATTATATAATTTGTACATTGTGGTACAATCATAAAAAATGGTGGTATGAATATCACTTCCCATATGGAAAGGTATTAAACTGACCTCAATTAACTCATCAGATGCCACGTAGCCTATAGCTTCTTCAAGTGTCATCTGAATTAATAGAATAACATATAGATTAATAAAATCCAACAAAAACACAAACTGGCAATAGTAGATTGGAATTTCTACCCGGTTACTTAAACGTGAGTTGAGTCAGACTACATTACATGACAATTTTAACCATAAAGAAAACGGTACAAGTATATCGAAAGGTCAAAGAAGTTGCAAGTTCACCTGAGTGTATTTTCAATGCATAAAACTTCCTAAATGAGCATAATCGATGCACTTTCTTTAAATATACATTAATTGGTAATCATACTTGACACACAAACCATTTTTGTAAAAAATAAAAAATAAAAACATTTGGCCAACGGCAAGTGCAAGAACCCACACAAATTGCTATTCCTTTCGACTCACAAGGCCATAACCAGCCCAGACGCATATTTAGCAACCCCTGGGTGACACCCACTGTGGCTCATTCCACCAGAAAATCTTGCACATCTGGGACTAGGTAAAAATTAGATTCATAGAGTTGCATTTTCCATATTCGGTAAAATAAAATTTAAATTCAATGCGAGACTGATGCAGGCCAAAAAACACAATTGATTTCTTAACAGTTCAACTTTAGCACGATGTGCAGCAAACACTCACTAAACTTTCCAACGTGTATGAAACTTGAAAAGCAATGTTTCTTAATAGTAAGTTGGACGGAGAGGACAACACTTTAATACGTTGATGAATTTAATATAACATATTAAACAGTATCAAAAACAATATAACCAAGATTTAATAAAATGAGGGAAAATGGCATACTCGACGAGGGGGAGACAGTTTCACATTCTCATCATTTCCAGCCGATCTTATATTCGTAAGTGCCTTATTGCGTACCGGATTAACCTATTACAAAGCCTCCACTTATTAACTCCCTAGAACAATAAGAGATGCCATAATACCAAGTAAGAGTAAGCATAAATCTCCTTACATCAAGATCCGTATCGCGTGAGTGTTCACCGACAATCATGCCATCATATGTCTGCGTTGATCACAAAGAAGGTTAAGCAACAGTAAAATAAAGAGATAGCAAGATGGGTAGGTTGGGCAGCAGATCAAAACAGGTTGGCCAGATTTAGATCATTAGCAAAAAAACATCCAGTTTAGATTGGATTGAACCAATTCGCTATTTTCCATGGCTTTATAAATATGTTAGTTTTTATAAGAACAGTGCTACTGCAAAATCAAAGTTTTAAATAAACGATTATGCATTGAAAATAGACTTTAGGCGACTCTCACCTGATTGAACTGTTACCCATTTAAATAATGAACCCTAATGGACTCATTATAATAAGTAAATGGTCAAGTACCCAATCCCATCAAAGGTCGGGTTTGTAGTTACCTCTACTCCCAAAATTCTACACCTATCATATCCATCAAATACATTACTTGACCCTAACCATGCCGTTAAGGTAGCTGCACGTTAATATTGTCTACCGGGGCATAAGAGCATGGAGAGTCGGGTTTGTAGTTACCTCTACTCCAGGACTAACAAAAAGTGTTCCGCGTGGTTCCAAACTCATTAATGCATAAGATGTTATTGTACCGCGAGCACATGATACCTGTTCAATCACCACATAACCATAAGCTACATACTTGCCTTTCCAAGTTTTATTTTTATTCAATATTAACTTGTAATCTGATTATGAGGTCTCACCAAAATACAAAATATGATATTGAATTAAATTCTGGGCCTAAATTGTATACTCAATGATTTTTTCATTTCTATACCACCATTACAACAGGCTAAACCGAAAACAGGTATTATTAATCAGAAGCAAAGTACTTTTTATTTCTTTTATCACATGAAAGCTTCAAATCAAAAGAATCACGTTAAAAATATATCAGGTGAAAGAGAAAAGTTTCACTGGTTGAATGTCACCTTCAATTTATCGATATAGACACCTCCAAAAAACTAGAACTGGGCAAGCAAAAAAAAAAAGATTTATAAATGTATGCATATCATCCACTTTTAAGAACTCTTAAATCATCTCAATGGCTTTTAATGTTAAAATCAATTTTTATAGTGTTTCACAACTATACAAATGAAAACTAATTTATACTTGTTCAAAATGTAAAGTAAAAGCTCATGATGAGCATATCCACTCCAGTTCATTAATAATATATAGAACTAATTCACGGCTTCTTGCTTTACACATGGAATAGATTGAAGAAGCTTCAGTACAGATTAGGGTTTCAAGTGATATTACCAAAACTCCTTTCCTGACGTTTCCAAGAGGACCTCGATATTTTTCATATGCTGTAAATTGATGGTTAACAAGAAAAAACACAACTTCAGTGATGTCTAACAAACAAGTTAGGGGTACGACACGCAAAGTGCCGCAATTCAAGCAAAGTATTTGTAACCTAGAACTTATGCTTATAGCATAAGTATAACGTTCCCCAAAGAACCACTACTTTGACTAGGTGAATTATTCATTTATTATACTTCTCTCCATCGCAAACATAAGTGCCCACAACAGCAAAAAAAAAAAAGTTTAAGAAAATGTGTAATCATTGCATTGTATAGAAAAAAGATGATAATATAGACTCCCATGATTCAATTCTCTGTAAAAGTGAATTAAGGGTAACATTATATAGTTAGTGTATAACATTTAGAATTGGGCCCTTAATTTGGGACAAACAAAATCAGAAGCGGACACTTAAATTGAGACTGAGATGGTAATAAGTTTTCTTTATTTGATCTATAGTGGACACTAATATTGACACTGAAATAATAATGAGTTTCCTTTAGTTTATCCACAAGGAAGGGTCATAAAACATCAAACTTGTTTTAAATGTTGAAGACTTAACATGAGCGTACCCATGAATGCACGGTGCATAAATCCTGTGCCCCGGGTGTCACTACTGAAGACGCTTCTGTAACCAACGAGTCCCCTGAAGTGTCAAATTGAGCATTAGTATTAAATATGGCACAAAGTACCTCTAAATGCCATAAGATTCTTAATATTATATTAGAGTTAGTTCTCTATTGCAGCCCAAACTAACTAATATAGTAAAACCACGGTTTCTAGAAGTAACATTAATGGACAATACATCCAGTTTCAGTTTACAAGTCAGTATATGAATTTGTGATGCTATTGGTTACTTGACGTTACCAAAGTAGTCCTGTATGGCTATGAGCCTTTGAGAGTCAAAAATAACAATTTTGACATATATATGTTGACGAAAAATCAGCTTTTTTCTCAGTATATGAGTCAATGTGAGTGTATACCAAAGTAATTTTCATAAATCTAAGTAGATAAATCTTTCAAAAGTACATCCTATGTCTATTATCTCCATGGACGGATCTTAATAGGGACAGGGAGGGGCGCTAGCCCCCTCAAAAGCTTTTCTTGCTAGTGTGTATATACTATATGTTTAGAAAAAAACGCACAACTACTTTCTAGCTCAGTTGGTTTTAAGACATGTAGTAAATATAGGGTGGAATCTTGGGTACGAAGCCTACTACTAGCCATTTTCTTTTATACTTCCTCCTATAATAGAGTACCACACAGCTTATTTTCTTTCTATCTTTTTTAAATCCTCATAATATTAGGAGTAGTCCACATCTTATTTTCTTCTCTTTCATTCAATTTTACTCTATTTTAACAGTTTCTCATATATTATAAACATAACTCAATTGTATTTTTTGATTAACTCTATTATTTTTTAATTATTAATTCACACAAATCATGTTGTTTCATTTTTCTTTTCTAACATTTTTCTTTTCTAACATTTGTCTTAGATACCTACTGATTAAATATATAAATCTCTAAACATATTTTATATGTTAAACTCAATGTTTTTGTTACCATTGATCAAAAATCATTAGGCGGTTAATTATATATTTGATGGCAATGTGTCTTTTATATATAAGCTAATCATTTTTACTTCAACTTTCGCCCCCCTAAACAAACTGCTCAAGTTCCATCACTGATTATCTCAAAATTAAGTACCCTAGATAAAAGAACATGCAAAAATAAACCACACAAAAATAGATCCAGAAAAAGAGAAGCGCTGACCGAGAGGGACAAGTTAATGTCATTCTAGTTCTGCCAAAGTTTCCGGGGACAGGACCCATGTCGGTGACCTCACCACGCCTGTGAGAAAGTGCTTCCATTACCAGCCCTACATGTTCTTCATTCACCTGAAGTTAAATGTATAAGATAACACCTGAAGAGCTCATATCATAACTGACAGTGTGCACTAAATCTACGAATATATTCGCTCTGTCACCTCAATAGTTACTTCCTCAATTGGCTCTAACTTCACACCATTCTCGATTTTGTACCTGACACAATAGGCAAACTAATAAGCTTGCTCCTAGAACTAACATAATATTGACACATTAATTATTTGAAAAGTCTTGATATTTGAAGTACTTCACATGAAGTTATCAAGATATAGCTTTTTCTTAGTAAGTGTTATAGAAGTTGGAAATAAAAAAAGCATTTTTAATTGATGATATATGGATCAGAAATATCAAGAAAACAGATTTGTAAGAAGGAATAGAAATTGTAAGAAGGGTCGGAGCCCTTCAGCTTAGTCCGAATGAAAGGACGATTTAGGAATGATCAGACACATTTGACCCTTTAGCCTTGAAGTAGTATAAAGAGAGTGTCCGTGTGTCCGTTTAGATCTTAATGTCGGTATCTTAAATATATATATATATATATCTTCGGAGTAAAATTCATACTTTCGGTTTCCTATATTATCCTTATTATATATTCTGAGTAAAATGAAGTAGTAGAACAGCTTTATCTGTACAAACAGACGATGTAAAAAAGTTCATACACATTTGTTCAAAAAAAAAAGTCTGCATCTTCTGCCTCGAAGTAGTACCAATAAATAGCATGCACATGCAATTAGAGCTTAAAGTTTCTCTGATATACTTTGAATCTTAAAAACATAATATATTCCTAAACTGACTTTATACAATAATAGTCACATATCATCTCTCCATTACTTTGTTACGATGTTTATGCATTTTATTCGGTGTAAATTCATACTTAAATATATTATCCTAGTATATATTCAGAATAGCATTTAGTGGTACGCCTAGCGGGAGCCCAGTCTTATTTGTATAACATAACCGGAAGGACAAGTAATTTTCTCCGCTGAAATGCGTAAAGCCAAAAGATTGATCCGATGATGGTTCAAAGAGATATAGCTGGACTGAGCCAGACTCATTTTTACAGTGGTGGCGGTTTGAGTATTCGGCTCTTCTACTTATCAAAGATTCTCAAATAAGAGATAATCAGAATCGGATAAGTAGTTTGATAAAGGAACTCCAAACTACTTCACTTCACTTTCAATCAAGCAAATATCAAAAGTAGTGCACTTATGTCAAAGCACACACAACTGCTGATCTACCATACCATAACTCAATAAAGCAATAAGCAATTTTGATAACCCCTATAGTAAATACCAAGTAAGAAGACCTACATAACTCGTGGTGGCGAGACAGAAAGCTCAAATTTCTCACGCCTCATATTTTCAAGCAAGATACCTAGTTCAATCACATATACATACGCATTGAAGGAAGTCAGTATACATAATGCCTCTTAAAATATGTGAAGAACATAATAAGTTAAAAATATCACCTAACTGAAGTTCTCCCCTGCCTTGAACCTCATATGATTCTGCTAAACCAGGAATTACGTTTATGGCTAAATTTGTTTCAGCTTCAGCCAATAGGCGATCACCAATCTTTCCTCCAGTTAACTACAATTATATGAAGATCATGAGAGATAAGAAACTGTTGTAAATTGATACCACCTATGCTTGCAATGCTACAGAAGTCAACATCTTATGGCGGCCTGGCGGGTTGATCTTGTCTAGCCTATTTTACATTTGCAAGTGATATGACTAGAATTATCATATGCAGGCATGCAGCAGACGACTAAGAATTATAAACATGAAACGGATATAAATTTGGACAAAGTATACCCATGATTTTGGTTTGAAAGAAACATCATGTAGATAGGTAGAATAAGTTAAAAAAACCGAGTAACATTTTAATGATAAACCTTGTAGGTTAGTGTATTGAATTGAAATTATGGGGATTACAAGAAGTTGTATTTATAGAGTCTATTAACCTAATACTAGGAAACTAATACTATGGAATCTAATAATATAGAAACAAATACTATCTTAATATGGCGCATACATCCACACATTCACCTACCACAATGTATCATATGCAACAACCCAACAATATTATCGTAATTTCCTATAGTTTGAAGTGAAGTTCTGATCTGGCCTAACTGAAGAAAGTATATTCTCAGGTTTCTAATTCAACCCTAGTTAAGCTGATTGAACTAATTGAAAATGTCATTATGCCTAATTTTGAATGTAGAAGTGCAAAGAGAAAAGGATCGATGAACTGGACTCTCTGTGAGATATCTTAGGACAATGACAAGTAATAGTTATTAATGCGGTGACAAGGATTTGACTATGCATAGTTAGTGAACTTAACTAGATTAATACATACTACCAAAAGAAAAGGTATTGTTCTTACTTGAGTACCATCAAGACCAGCTAATGGAGAGTCATTTACACCAAAAGTCATTGAAATGGTGGGAGGATCCAACTCAACGGTGGGCAAGGCCGTCATGACCTGGCAGATAATTTCAGTTAAAAAATCAACATATTAATATCAGAAAAAAAACCTGCTCAATATAAGTTATTGATTTTTATTCAGTCTTACAATCACTATTTATATAGCTATGTTACATATAAATAACGAAGCAGATCTTGGCTCCTTTGCAGTTTTATATTTCTTACATAGCCTACATTTATATTTCTCACCCTACGATTCCTGGCTGTTGATATGTTCAGCCACAAAGAGGAACCTAGTTATAGGAGAGGCTACGTCTCAAAACATTAAAGTACAAATGCAATAAAAAGGTCCTTTAGAAGGTATCTCTAATCCATATTGGTATTTGCATCTTATAGCGTTCATCGGTGTACGAAAAATGCACAGCGGCAGATTTACAGATCATTAAAACTGCTGGAAATACTAGGGTACATGGAGATTAGAGATGGGAAAAATAACAAAATCAAATCCACTGGACCATATCTATCAAGATAAATCTGAATTTAAAGGTGATAGCTTGCTTTATAACAGCATGGCTAATTGCTAAACCATGATTTCTATATGTATTTTGGAAACTCTTTATGTTTGAGTTTGGCTGACGGGGCTACTAGAATTTAAGTTCAAGTCTAAATGTCTAATACCTCAACACTAGCAACTGTGTGCCCAATTGATGGACTCTTCAACCCCGCAATTGATATTATATCGCCAGCACCGGCACTATCGACATCAAATGAAATCATCCCTTTGTTTTTCCTTAGCTTCACAACCTAAGATATATACAGGGATAAATCAACCAAAATCAGAAGCGACAAACAGTATTCAGCTATTACAAAGAATGTTATATCACCACTAGTTATATTCAGGCATAAAGATGGTAATGGTTACTTCTGATACGCCAATCGGGTGACCAAAATACTAGTTGATTAAGTTATTATCTCACCAGGTCTTATAGTAGGAATGTTAGCCTACTTAGTAGGCTAACATTACATAACTAGAGTTCAAGACCACAGATTTTGAACTTTAATTTTCCCTGTTCTATTGTAGGTTTATCACATGGTTTTACTTAATGCTTCAAACCCAATTACTAACTAATGGTACAAACTGAATAGTAAGTAGGTCTTATCAAAATAGCCAAACGGAGTGAACAAATAAAATGGAATGCATGATTATCGGTTTACCAAAGGCAACATTAATCCATATGACCACCTTAACTCATATCATTATTGGGAGATTGAAAGCTAATACTTTTTTGTAATCAACATTAATGGATACTAACTTAAAAGGTTAAAAAATAAGGGGGGGGGGGGGGGGGGGGGGGGGGGGGAATCAAAGCCCGTGATAAAAATGATCACGTTTTTACATTTTATCTATCCCACTATTGCCATCTCTATTAAAGTCATTCAAATTAAATAAGCAGAACTGGCATTTCCTTTCATTCACTTGTTGTAGATGTGGAAACATTATAATATCAAGACTATATGACTTGCACCAAAATCATTACTTAAATGCATATCAAAGTATTTCACAATGAATCTGCTAAAGAAGGAAGATAAAAAGAAAAGAGCAAAAAATAAAAATAAATAAGAGTGGAATGTGCAAAAAGTAATCAAGCACAAGAAGGATCACATACTTTCCCTTCTTCAATTTTTACAACACCGGTATCAGTGTCACGTAGTCCATGAATCTTATCATTGATGCGGATAACACCGGACGTAATACGCCCAGTTAAGATTCGCCCCACATAATCATCCTTCGCCATCATAGAAACCTGAAACCACAGTTCATCCTCTATCTCAAACTCACATAGAGAAAAGTGAACACAACTGAACAACAAACAAAGTTATTCATACATAGCACCATTCTCAGTTCAGCAAAAGACAAATGTACAAGGCACGATAATACACGTGCAAACTGCCTTCTTCCCTTTATTCTTCCATAATACAATCAATATAATATGAAGTATGAAGCTGTCTTTTAAGTCTCATACAGAAAAAAATAAAGAAAGATAAAGCATCCCCCCCCTTTTTTCCCCATTATTAGGATTTAACACAATAATCATAATGCACCACATCACCCTCATTCCACGCTGAATATAAACGCTAAGCACCTCTGGCCCTATCTCTTAAAATAACACTGGGAGATCGCGCAAAAATGCAGAAATAAAATTAAAAAAAAAAAAAAAAAGAAATTGAAAAAAACACCAAGAATTATTTGCTTCTGGCCATTTGCGCAGGTACAATGCTAGTATGTAGAGAATACGTATGCATGTAAACTCTTGCATCAAATATATGTATGTAGCATAAAAGCATTGAATGCATTAGGCGCTAAGAATTAACAAACCAGCATTTGGAAAGGCTCATCAAGGCTTGCTTTTGGAGGGGGGACATATGTTACTATTGCATCAAGCAGCGGTGACATATTCTTGGCATCATCAGGAGGATTCTTGGTGTATGTGAGTGAAGCCCAACCTTCTTTAGCAGAAGCATATAGAACCGGAAAGTCAAGTTGCTCCTCTGAAATATCAGTTTCATACATGTTTTCAGAACAGAAAGAAATCAAGTGTATAGTACTACCAATCAAAGGAACCTTTTCCCCAAATATGCACACCTGTTGCACCAAGGTTTGCAAAGAGGTCGAATACTAAGCTCTCAACTTCGTCACACCTCTCCTCACTAACTGCATGAAAGAATTAAAAGAATTAAATTAACCAAAAGTATTTAAATACACCTGTTGATAATGGACATGAAAGAAAATAAATAAATATTAATAATTTTCAATATTCAGGAATACAAGAGATGCTAACACAATAAAAGGAACGAGTAGAGAGGTACCTGAAGGTCTATCTACTTTGTTCATTAGTAATATCGGCCGTAGCCCATATCTTAAGGCTTTAGCCAAAACAAATTTTGTCTGAGCAAGCGGGCCTTCACCGGCATCCACAACTAATATGGCTCCCTCAACCATGCCAACAACCCGCTCAACCTACACCATGCAATGATAACCATTTAAATCTAATAATAAAATGCAAAAATCAAACAATACCAAGAATTGTAGCAACTGCAAAAATAGAAAGCACTTTCAACAATTTTTAAATTAGGTTCATTGCGATACAAAGCTTTCTCACACAAGTGTCAGTGTGTGAATGATACTACTAAAAGAAAAGTTTTTCAATGACACCGTTATCACTACGGCATAAATGGGTTCTTTTTCATCATCAATAAAGAGAGGTCTGGATGTGTATGTGAAGTGGGGGTAAAAAGTCTCTTACAACAAGTAAATTAGATATCAAATCCATTCTATAAATCAATTCGAAAATTTAAAAAATCAATTAAAAAACACCTAAAGACAAGTCTATCTATCAGAAACTGAGAGTATGAAGATGGGTTCAAATAATAATTGACTAATTGCAAGCAAAAATGTATGCTTTTTCAAGATGTTTAATACATAGTCTCGTCGTCGTATATCGTACCTCACCGCCAAAATCTGCATGTCCTGGTGTATCAACCATGTTTAACTCATTTTCTTTCCATGAAATGGAAGTTATCTGCAACAATAAAAACAGAATTAAAAATAAAAATGATAACAAACTTATAGTAATGCTTACAATATATATATATATATATAAAATACCTTGGAGGCAATAGTGATGCCACGTTCTTTCTCGAGCTGATTAGAATCAAGGGCACGTTCATGGGGAATATCAGCACCACACTGTCTAAGCAAACGATCCATAAGGGTTGTCTTTCCATGATCTACATGAGCAATCACCGCCACATTTCTTAGACGGTTAGGATCAAGCGCGCCGCCGGGATCCGCCGCAGAGGCTGTTGCTGTGGACAGGAAAGATCTTCTCAAGAATCCGCCGGATGATGATGATGATAGTTTTCTTCTTGTTGTTGTGGAGAAAAGTGTACGGACTAAAGGTCCGACCATTTTTGGAGATTGTATGCCAGCCGAATCTGGAGGGGTTTATTTGAGGGGGAGATAAGGGTTTTACTTTTTATTTGTCAAGGGTTTAGGTTGAGATGGAATTGGAGGCAGAGAAATGGAAATGATTCCATTTCCTTTCCTTTGTGTGGTTCGACTCAAGTGACACACGTACAGTTTGTGTAGCTACAAGCCTACAACGTCTTGTGTGTAGTTGTGTAATTAGTTATTTGGACGTTTTTTTGAAAAAAAAAAAACAATATAAGGTAGCTTCAAGATTTGGGAATTTTTAAGAAGGGAAAAGTGAGTATGAGGCTGTTATGCACCTAATTTGGGTTAAAAACCCCTCACATACTAATATTTTAATATTTTAAATAAATACATGGCCCTCCATGATTTTTACCTTTTAAAAAAAGGTATGTGAGGGGTTTTTTACCCAACTTGGGTGCCTAACAGCCTCATATTCCTTTCCCCTTTTAAGAATTAATGGAAACCAAAAATAAAAAGTTGTAACAATATACTAAAATAGTTGTGTAAGTATAAATCGATCAACTTTTAAATGTTAAATATTAAAACGTATAACTCATAGATTGCTTACTCAAAATTTAGACAAAGTTATGATTATTTGATTTGAATTAGATTTAAGTAAACAAATATAACTATGAATATACAAAAAACCCTAAATATATAATTATGCCAAAATTAATTTAAAAAAACACACACACCATAAGAAAGTGTAGGCTGTGTAGCCACTTAACTAGAAATAATTAAGGATTAAAGATTAGCATAAAAAATGATATCAAGTTGAAATGGTCACTTTGCTAAAAGTCATTGTGAGGAAGGTTCATAGATATACATACCAAACATTTTTCTAAACTTGAGAAAGACTAATGAAAAAGTAATATGTCTGACTTGACATATGTTTTCAAAAAGGTTAAGTCATTCAATGAACAATATATTTTTCATCATTTACATGGTTGTCCATTAAACTGGATTATTGATGTGTATCACCTATATACTTTTCAATTTTTTACATGGTTGACCAACTGATAACTTGATGACTTATAATAGCAAGTTATCTTCTTCTTGCTTATCTCTCATAAACATATCTGCTTCTTTCACATCTTGTAATAGTAGATCTCAACAAATTTATACTATCACCATGACCAAATCTCTTAATAATTACCGGCACCACCACCACCGGTGATATTGACCAGATTTATTAACAATGGTGGTGTAGAAGGTGTTTGTTTAGATTGATCGGCATGATTTGTTGACCACCGCCGCCTGAAAAAGAGATTGTCAGTAGCGGTGGTTTCCCACGTTGTCGAATAAGAAAAAGACAATGGCTAGGTGTTTTTCATAGATGAATTTTTGGAAAAAAAAAATAATAATATTTAACTTGTTATAACAGGTCATTTAGTCAACAATTGGTCAACCATGTAAAAATTTGAAAAGTATATGGGTGAGACACATTAATAATCCAGTTCAATAGACAACCGTGTAAATGAGATAAAGTACATTGTTTATTTAGTGACTTAACCCTTTTTAAAACGGATAAATGTTGTCTACGACAATCAATGACTCAGATTTTTAACTGTAACATTCTTGTAACCCTCCTTGTTAAGCGCTTAAGGCCATTGAAAACAAGTGTTATACTATGATTTGTTGAACTTTTTTATATCGTCATCACCAAACTCAAATATCAAAAAGAATTATAAGAATATAGAAATAATTTTTATCTTTTATATTACACATATACAATGCTACTAATACTAAGGGGGCGTTTGCTTCACAGAATGTTTTTGAAAGAATTGAAATCTGTCAAAGGAATTGGAATTTGAAGGAATTGGAAACTGAATTGATTGGAATCTGATGGAATTGGAATTTGAATGAATTATAATTTGCATTTGTTTGGTTGGCCGGAATCAAATGGAATGAAATGGAATTCATAATATAAATAATAATAGTAAAAATAATTAAAAAAATTTTTTGCTGCTACCTTCCCTTCCTTCTCTATCAGGGCGGGAAAATGACTGGCTCTCTAGTTCTGTCATGGAAGGGGTTTTTATAAAAATTTTAAATTTATTTTTTATAAATGTGTATAAAATATTATTAACTTTATATAATAATAAAAAATATTATAATATAATAAGTATATTTATAAAATAATAAAATTTTTGCAATCTAACATTATTATTTTATAAAATAAATAACTATTTAACAATTAATTGTTATTATTGTTATTAATTTATTGTATTATCTATCTCAATAATTATTATTATTATAATTTTATTTGTTATAATTATAACGAATTATTATTATTATTATTATATTATTATATTAATTGTAATAATAATTGTTATTTATATTAATATTTTTTTTGAGATAATATTAATTATTATAAATATTAATAATAACTGCTATTTAAATTAATATAGTAATAATAGTAGTAATAATAACTAATAATAATAAATATTATTATTTAATTATTTATAAAATAATAAAATTTTTACAATCTAACATTATTATTTATAAAATAAATAACTATTTATCAATTAATTGTTATTATTGTTATTAATTTATTGTATTATTTACATCAATAACTATTATTATTATAATTATATTTGTTATAATTATAACTAATTATTATTATTTTTATTATTATAGAATATTAATTGTAATAATAATTGTTATTTATATTAGTTGTAATTTTTTTTGCGATAATATTAATTATTATAAATATTAATAATAACTGCTATTAAATTAATATAATAATAATAATAGTAATAATAATTATTATTTAACTATTTAAATATAATAATTATTATTATTAATTATAATTATTATTTTTATTATATAAAATACTAATTATTTTGACTAATAATAATTATTTGTATTTTTATGTTATTATATAATATAAATAGTAATAATAAATATTATTATAATATAATACAATAACAATAAATAACTAATAATTATTATTTTATTATTATTATTATTATAAATAATAGTAATAGAAAAATATAATATTTATTAAATAAAACATAATAATAATTTTAAAAGTGTTAAATTGTGAATTCCATTGGAATTCAAAACTATTCATCCAATTTGTTAAGGAATTTTGAAAAATTCAAAGGATTCCAATTTAATTTCTTACGAACCAAATAAGTTATTGATGGAATTCGAATTACATTATGTCAACCAAACAAGATATGGAATAAAATTCAGATTCTAATTCTTTCGAATTTCAACGAATTCTGCAAACCAAACACCCTTAAGTTACTAGCTAGGACAAATTTTTTTTTTTTGTCGCTAGAAGTCAATTGGGATATTTGTCTAGCTTTTACTATAGTACGAGTATAATCAACACTTTCCTCATTGACCAAGTCACTAGCTATGAAGTTTCTACACCATCTTCCAACATCACATTCAAATAATTATTCAATCTAATTCAACACCACACAAGTTGACTTCACATTTCAACACTTTAGCCCAGGATCTCCAAAAACAAAAAAAATATCCCATATATCATCATTCATTATTTCATTTCCAAGTTAATTTTCACACAAAACCTCTCAAAATGGGCTGCATTCATAGCACCCCAGATTCTATCAACACTCACAAAAACACAATCTCATCATCATCATCATCATCATCAAACAACCCATCATTATCTAAACTCCATCTAACCCCTGATCTAACATCTTACCAAGAAGCATGCAGATCAGATCCCGAGTTACAATCATTTGACTCAGCTCTCCAATACAAAACCAGCCGAGTCATCAACTCACTTGCAGTAGGTGTAGAAGTACGTTCACTTTCACTAGATTCACTCCAAGAAGTCACTACAAGTTTACTTGACATGAACCAAGAAGTTGTAAACATTTTGATAGAATCTAAAGAAGATATATGGAATAATGATGAATTATTTTCCTTAGTTAAAGATTTCTTTGACCTTAGTTTATTAACTCTAGATTTTATTACATCTTTAGAAGACTGTTTAAAAAATGCTAGACATAGTTTATCTTTTTTAACTATTGCCTTTAATAAATTTGATCAAGATAAGGATTACTTAAATACCCTTCAACAGTTTAAGCAGTTTGAGAGTTTAGACAGCCCGTTTTCGCCGCAGTTTTTCGAGTTGTTTCAGTCTGTTTATAAGCAACAGGTTTCTATGTTAAGAAAATTGAATGTGCAAAAAAGGAA